>NC_062190.1:1390000-1395000 GCF_912470025.1 Vespa velutina
AATTTCAGAAAGTATTCCTCCATTGGATTCCTTTCTATTGTCGATACACTATCAGTATTTCATCTCTCAAATCGATTCCTCGATATATAAAATCAAAAAAGAGGAAACAAGTAAAATAAAAAGAAACCGAGATAGAGAGAGAGAGATAGAGAGAGAGAGAGAGAGAGAGAGAAGGCGTATCTCGTCTCCATCGATAGTAAAGTACCAGAACTGGTACTAGTAAGAGTAATAGTAATAGTAATAGTAGTCGCACTAGTAGTTGTTGCAGTAGTTATAGTAGTATCGATCGTGGTATTTCGAAGAAGAAAAATAAAAGGAGAAAGAAGAAGATTCTTTTTCTCCTTCTCTTGGTGGGGTCAAACTTCGCGAAACGTTTTATACCATAGATATATATATATATATGTGTGTGTGTGTGTGTGTGTGTGTGTGTATTGTGAGGAGGTCGCCGGCTATGGGGTTTTCAATGGATTTTCGGTGGAAAAGTGCTTACTCAAGAGTGTACGAAGGGTTGGAAGAAGAGAAAGAGAAAGAAGGATAGAAAGAGGGACAACGAGAGAGAAAGAGAGAGAGAGAGAGAGAGAGAGAGAGAATGAAAGATCTTGAATACACAGAACGAAAAAGAGAGAGAGAGAGAGAGAGAGGGTTAGATCGACCTTCTCAGAGGCTCGAATCGTTTTACCGACGTATTACGAACACTCCGTTCTTGCGAATTCGTAGAGAGTAGAGAGTGGAAGATGGTGGACGTGAAGGAAGAGAAGGACCGTGGGTCGATATGAAAGGTCCAGTGCGTGCTGATACGAGCATATTTCGTCGTTGAGAGGGTAAAGTCTGCGTGGAAATAAGGATCCAATAACGTTCGAGCGAAGTGGACCTCCCACTCCTCCTCCTCTTCCTCCTCCTCCTCCACCTCTCACTCTCTTTCTCTCTCTCTCTCTCTCTCTCTCTCTCTCTTTTTTCTTCTTCTTCCTTATTTTCCCTTCTTTTTCTACTGTTAAGGGAGAAAAGGCAAACGTATACTCAAAGAGTATATAGCACTATGCTCTTTTTTCTTTTCTCAAGTCGCTTATCCGCCGGCTATGCCGACTAACGTCGACTAACGCTTGCCTCTCAACGAAAGAAAGAGATAGATATATAGATAGAAAGAGAGAAGAGAGAGAGAGAGAGAGAGAGAGAGAGAGAATAAGAAGAGCAGACGAACCGATTGAAACGCTCGAGACTCTGGCAATAGTAGCTGCTGTGTTGCTGCTGCTGTTGCTGCTGTTGCTGCTGTTGCTGCTGCTGCTGCTGCTGCAGCAGCTCGATAATTAAAGCGGTATAGTGACGAGCCATGTTCCTGTAAAAGCATTCCCCCTGGGTGATGGACTGTGTGCAAAGGAATCGAATCTTAGGGAGATGTTAAAAGGCAAAGTTCAATGCACCTCTCCACAATGGTGATCTCCTTCGTCTATGTTTTTCAAAGTAGTGGAAAAGATACGAATTTTGTTCGTTCTGTATCTGTTTTCTCTTAGAATAAGTATCGAGAACGGTAGAGTCAATTAGACGGATTTTTCTTTCTCTCTCTCTCTCTCTCTCTCTCTCTCTCTCTCTCTCTCTCTCTCTCTCTCCTTCGTTTTTTTTCCTTTTTTCTTCAATTTTTATATTACAAATGTGACATAAGAAAGACTCCAGATACAAACATTTATATATATATATATGTTCGAAAGTTGATAAATATCGTTAATACTATTCATTTTATCAATGATACGTTTGTTAAAATTAAAAAGAATTTGTAAATTACAAATGAAATTTCGTCTTTGTCGTAAATATCCATTAACAGAACAAAAAATTGTAACAACAACGTTCGATCGATTTTTAATATCTTGTTTTCTATTGTAATCATTAAAAATATATAATCATTACAAATATATAAATTAAAAGCTACCTTTTTTTTTTTTTTTTTTTTTTTTTTTTTTATTATTATTATTTTAATATTAAACAAACTAAAAATTATAACAACGAATAGAAATGTCTTTTCAAGTATTCTTCAAATTAATGAATTAAAATAAAAAATATATTTTAATATATAATAATATAAAAATATATATTCTTACGTTAATCGTACTAATCCTTTGTAACGTTGAAATTTTAGTTTCGTTCAAATGTAATCTCTTTGTATATAAAAGAGAAAAAAGAAAAAAAAAAAGGAAAAAAAAATTTATAAAAAAGAAATAATACAGTCAACAAATTCTTTCTCTCTCTCTCTCTCTCTCTCTCTCTCTCTCTCTCTCATCATCTTTTTTTCTCTCCTCGAATATATATATATTCTTCAGGATACTACGGTTAACAGGAGTCTCACCCTCGCCACTCAAGGTCGAACACTCAAGTCGATTTCGTTAACTCGAAGAAAGAAAGATAAGCCTCGATCTCGTAACAGGATGATAAAGAGGATAGAGAGAAAGAAAAAGAGAGAGAGAGAGAGAGAGAGAGAGAGAGAGAGAGAGAAAGAAAGAGTCCGATGAATCAAACAATGAACACTTGAGTTGACGCATTTTACACGATTGTCCTTAGAAAACGGAACGAAATTACGAGTTCTTTTACGATCTACGAGCATCCTTGAAGCGTTAATGGAGTAAGAAATTTGGTGTAGTTCATGGAGAAGATTCGATTCGAAAAAAAAAAAAAGAAAAAAAAAAAATCGACTTACACTAACCTTTATTTCCCTTCAACGTACATACGTAATTTATCTATGAGTAAGTACGTACGAACTATGAATACATTTTCCTTTGATTTCGAAAAACTCGAAAAGTTTTTCTTTCCATAATGAGATTAACAATTTTTTTCTTTCTTCTTTTTTTTTCTTCTTCTTCCTTTTTTTTTCTTTCTTTTTCTACTTCAAAATATTCTTCGATCAAACACGAGGAAAAAGATATACTCTCTGATAATACGTAAAAATCGTGTCGAGTTCAAGAGAAGAGCACACTTATTCAAGATAACGTCATCTCTCTCTCTCTCTCTCTCTCTCTCTCTCTCTCTCTCTCTCTCTCTCTCTCTCTCTCTCTCTCTTTCTCTCCCTTATCTACTTCATTCTACTTTTTTCTCATTACTATTTCTATTCTTATAGCTTTACGACGTTCATTTAAATTGTTCGAATTAAAGAAGAAGACATGTTTCAAAGAACGCACGTAACAAACAAAATTACATTGATTATTAGATAGATCGAGATTAATTAATATTCCTTAAAATTTTCAATTACATTTAATCTCTATATTAATAAAATATGCCTATGTGTATATTTATTTTATTTATTTTTTTCTTTTTCTAATATATATATATATATATATATATATATATATATATATATATATATATATATATATCTAACAACCAATGGAGATAAGACGAGCAAACGATGACATTATTGATTTTCTACCGAAATTTTACCATCATTTTCTTTTCTCATCACAGGGGTGTGTCTCAGCAACCCCTCGATATTATCGCGTCCTTCCCATTTTTTTTCTTTTTTTTTTTCCTTTCTTTTTTTTTTTTTTTTTTTTTGACCGAACGACCTTCGTCGTTAAGTATCTCTAAACGTGATTTTAACCGGGTATACATAACTCGAGATAAATACTTACTAACGTTACCATAAGAAGAGATAAAAAAGAAAGAGAGAGAGAGATAGAGAGAGAGAGAGAGAGAGAGAGACCGGCAATAATCTCCAAATAAAATTCTATATCCTCATGATTCTATACATTAATTTTCTCTTTTTATTTTTCGTATTATACTTGATTAATGTGTTTATTATTCCCTCGCCTTGGCCTCCCCCAACCCCCACCCCACCTACCCCGGTATAAATTTATTCATTTGCGTTCATTTTCGTTTTCCTTCGTAACCAAGCCGAAGGCAAAATTCGATTCTTACCACCCTCGCAATACGACGCACCCTTCGAGTATTCTCCTCGATCGAAAAAAGAAAAAGTAAAAGGGGAAGAGGTTGAGAGAGAGAGAGAGAGAGAGAGAGAGAGAGAGTGAAAGGAGGAAAAGGAGGAGGAGGAGGAGGAGGATGAAGGTATACTATATAACCCGGAGGAAAGGAAGCATTGGAAAAAGACGGAATGTTCGTAAAAGCCTCTTAAAGCCGTCGTTGGCAAGCAAAACCGAGCGTATTTATCGTCGATATCGAGAAGAGAGAGAGAAAGAAAGAGAGAGAGAGAGAGAGAGAGAGAGAAGGCCTCCGAAAAGGAACGGATGGTCGCCTGCAGGGAAAGAAAGGAAGGAGACGATCGCCGATATCGTCCTTCTCCTTCTCGTCTCTTCCTCATCTTCCTTGAACTTCCTTCGTCTTTGCTTAAAACGATCCGGTTCCCTGGTAAAACGACTGGCAACGTCTTTTGGCAGTTTCTTCTTTACACGGGGCGAATTCTTCACAGACGAAGATCGATGATACTTTAATGCGAATTCTGACCTTCGTACGTTTCACATCTTCTCTCTCTCTTTCTATCTCTCTCTCTCTCTCTCTCTCTCTCTCTCTCTCTCTCTCTCTCTCTCTCTCTCTCTCTCTCTTTCTTTCTCTTTCTTTCTTACTTTCTTTTCGATATACCGAAGGATAATCGTCCATTGAAACGTTTCGACTCCGTTTCCAAACTCGTCGCTTAGATATTTAAGTGTCTCCCTTTCGTAGTCTATTTAAATAGTTCGATCGCTATCGTCCATTCAAAAGTCTATTTTTCTTTCCTTCTGTATCATCAAATGTCTACCTTCATTCTTGTCCGTTGTATTTTTAAAAAGAATCCAATGAAGGAGAGAGATTGCGCTTCTTTTTCCGGTATTTCGAAAGATAATGAAAATGAAATAAAAGATTCTTTCAGAATAGTTCAATGTACTTATTCTTCTTCTTCTTTTCTGTTTACTTCTTTCTTTTTCTTTTTTCTTTTGTTGTTTTTTTTTTTCTTTTGTTTTTTTCTTTTCTATGGTTTTTTTTCTGATCCATCCAGAGTACGTCGAATTGGAGGGGGGGGGGGGGGA
>NC_062190.1:1400000-1430000 GCF_912470025.1 Vespa velutina
AGGAACGAGATGTCATTGAGATATTTCTCGTAATAGATATCGTTGAAAATAATTCGTTTGACGATCGATTAATTCATTGACGTAAGAATCTTTATATGATCCTTGACAAAATATTTTATAATTAGAAATGCATTCTGATTTTATTCAATCGTTCGATCATTTTTTTTTCTTTTTTTTTTTTTTTTTTTTTTTTTTGTTAGTATTCTAAAATACGATCGAATCTGACGAAAGTTCTATTGGATAAAAATGAACAGATGTAATATTTATTACGTTCGATCGATGTTATTATTATTATTTTATATTTTGAACGAAGTAACGTATGTTGATTTAATATTTTACACGATTCTTTTAACGAGGAAAAAAAATATTTTCATGTATTATGAAAGGGGCGGGGGAGGAGGAGGGAGGCGGAGAAAAACTTTTTGTAATTTTGAGTAACATCCAAAGCTATCGGTGCTTTTCTTGAACGTTCGAGAGCTTTTTTTAGGAGTAACTCTTAGAAAACGAATGTTATCCGAATACGTTCTTTTTTCTCGCTCTTTTTTTTTTTTTTTTCTTCCTTTCCATGGAACACCCTCGTAGATATAAGGGAAGAAAGAAACTTGCTCGCAAGATTTGACCGGAAGGACTGGACCCTTCTGAGTTCAACGAAGGGCCGACAAGGAGATTTCATAGTACTATAGAATTAGAGAAGAATAGATATAAAGGAACATAGTAAATACGATAAAATCTTTATTTTGTTTCTAAGAAGAAGAAATAGAAATAGAGAAAGAAAAAGAAATAGAAAAAAAGAAGGTAGAAGTGCATTAAAAAAAGGATTATTTTCTTTCAAGTTCAAGGATTAAAACGTTTCTTCGAGTACGTTTCTTTAAAAATAGATTATATACTTTCTTAGTTCGGCATAGTTATAAAATATTTTCAAATGTATATATATATATATATATATATATATATATATATATATCCATTTCATTACGATATATGCAACAGTATAAATATACGTTATATACTAGTTCACAGTGGCCATTTTCGTAGAAAATTCGAACGAAATTCTATCATCCGGGTGATTCTTAAACGATTACCCCTTCCTCTTACAAGTACCTCAGCAACCACCCCCTTCGAACCCACAATTTTCAATCATCGTCTATCCGATCGGTCGAACCTTTTTTCAAAAGTCCCTCTCCTCGCAATTTTTCCCTCTTTTCTATAAATATATTGGGCGGGGGTGGGAGGGTAAAAAAGAAAAGAAAAAAAAAAAGAAAAAAAGAATCGTAGGACGATACAACCAGTGAAAGGGACGAACGGGGACGATGAAGGAAAAAAAACGAGAGGGACAAAAAAGGGTACTGCCACTTCGAGGAAGGATAGGAAAGGAGTATACATGAGTGTCTACGTACATATATATGTGTGTATGTATATACGTATGTATGTAAGATGCCCGAAAAGAAAATTCGTGCATAAAGACGATGTCGAGCGCGTGCGATCACCCAACTCTTTCACAATACCAAAATGAAAGAGAAATAGATTGAAATAGGACGATAGATAGATAGATAGATAGATAGATAGATAGATAGATAAATAGGCACTGATAGAAAAAGATGGAAAGAGTACGCAAAGTATTTCTCACGTAAGATTCTCGTACGAAGGGTTGGAAGGAACGCCATTCGGGAATCCCAAATTCGATTTTCGCTCCGATATACTCGCTGAATGGATATACTTCGGCCCTTACGAAGAAAAAGAGAGAGAAAGAGAGACGAAGGTTCTGCGTTAGGAACGAGTTTTTCATCCGAGATTGGAAAACGTCTGGGATTACGTAAAAAAAAGGCTAAGTCGGATTGCGTATCGGCCAGATGGCAAACGGTCCTCCGCGCCCCCGTAAAGCCAAACTCCTCTGTATCCCCTCCCCCTCCCCTCCCCACCTATCCTCGCTTCTATCTCTTTTTTCTGTACACACACACACACACACACACACACACATATATATATATATATATTTTTTTTTTTCTTTTCCTTTTGCTCTCTTTCTACATACACGTATACTACAAGAGAACATTTTAGTCCAGTATGCGTGGAAAAGGGATAAACGACACGCGTTCCTATTGGTATTAGTAACTGTTGTTCACGTATGAGAGATATAGAAGAAGATAAAGCCACACTAACACATATAAAGCTAATGTAACACGGCTTGAATTTCGAAAAGGGTGGAGTCGCCCTTTCATCTTCCACGGTCAATGGTTCCTTCTATTTTCTTCTATTCCTCTTTTAACTATATACCCAACCTACCTACCTACCTACCTACCTACCTACCTACCTTACCTTCTTTCCTTCCTTCCTTCCTTCCTTCCTTCCTTCCTTCCTTCCTTCCTTTCACATTATTCTACTTTCTTATGTTAGATACGTTAGGACTTTAATAAAAAAAAAGAAAAAAGAGTAACGAAAACTTTTTTTTACACTCACCCGTTAGTTAGTTCCTTCATTCTATCCTTTTTTTTCCCTTCTTCTTCTCTCTTTTTTTTTTTTTCCTCTTATTCATCAAAGGAAATAGTTGTTACCTATATAATTTAGTTCTTTCATTCGAACTTCCGAAGGATGGTTATACATCCTTTATGGTTTCTTTCGTAAGTATCGATCGTACAAGTCATCGATATCCGATTTCTTACGCATCATCTTTCTATCTTCGAACTCGTAAGGCACTTAAAAAGGGAGAGCAAGAAAGATTTTCATACGTTCGGAACAGGTTCATCGTGACGAAGCGGGATAGCATTTGAAAACCGTGGCATAAGATACGTAATCCATTTTCAAGTTCGCTTTCAGACGCGAACCAGATGTCCGATCTCCCTCTATCAGAATATATTATTTCTTCTTTTTGTATCCTTAAACTTTTTGAAAAATATTAAAAGTACGTTAATCAAAGATTTATGATATGGTAAGCATAGATAACGTTGGTAAACAAACGGAACACGGCCAATTATTTTCTCAATGTTCTCTTGAAAACATGATTCAACCTAGATATTTTCCCAAGACAATCACTCTTTCTCTCTCTCTCTCTCTCTCTCTCTTTCCCTCTCTCATTCTTGCCCTCTCTCTCTCTCTCTCTCTCTTTCCTCCCATATTTCTCGTCTACATCTTTCGGAACATCGGCTTTTAAAGGTGCTTCGTCGTCTCTAATTACACCGAAACCAGGAGAGATGAGGAAGGTAGATAAGAAATTAACGTGTTTCCATTCGTAATGGAACGTTGTTTATAATAAGTAACCCCGTGCATTTATTTCGTTAGCTCGGCACAAATTCCAAACGTAAGTTCGAGGATAATCTCAGCTCGAGTCATATTATAATGGATAATATCGTAACGAAGATATCTTTTAGATTCATCTTACTTATATATATATATATATATGTGTGTGTGGGTGTGTGTGTGTGTGTACGTGTATATATATAACAAAAAAATAGATAACTACGTCAGCCTGTTAAATACAATTTTATCTCAAGAGTATCTCTAAATCTGATAATAATCTCATAATGCAATTTTTTTTCTTTTGTCCTTTTTTCTTTTTTTCCTTTTTTTTTTTTTTCTTTATCGTCATATAATTTCGACATTATTATAAAATCGTTTAATCGTTAGATATGATACCTCCTTAGATAAATATCGAAGAAATATCGTAAATTTGTAAAGAATGATATGAATTCGTTTCGGACATTTTTTTCTTCCTTTCTTTTTTCTTTCCTTTTTTTTCCTTTTTTTTTTTCTTATTTCTCTCATAATTTATTCCATACTGACGTATGTAACAGTATCCAATCGTCGAAATTTTAATAATAATAATAATAATATATATATATATCTAATACAATAAGGGATATGAGGAAATAAATAGTTTTGAGATCTTGTACGATCGTATTCTTTCGTGACTTTTACGTATGCAAGGAACGTATAGCCCAAAGGTGGAAACTGACGAAGACGAAGACAACGAGAAGTTGCTTGGAGCATCGGTGCAATAAACGAAGAGAACTCGCATCTTTCTCGTATGCAGATGTTACGAGGCCCTCGAGGGATCCTCCTTCTCTATGGTCCACCTTCACTTTCTTACAAGCGTCCTGTCGGTCCAAAAGAGAAATAGAGAGAAAGAGAGACAGAGACAGAGACAGACAGAGGGAAAGAGAGAGGAAAAGAGAGAGAGAGAGAGAGAGAGAGAGAGAGAGAGAGAGAATCATCGACATTCGTTCGGACCTCCCGCACGCTCGTCTTCTCGCAGTTTTATTGGTTTAACTTCACTATTTTACAAGCGATAGTGGATTAAGAGGATTAAAGGGAATCGTCCGTAGGGTAGCTCTCTCTCTCTCTCTCTCTCTCTCTCTCTCGCTCTATAGAGACATAAAGTTAGTGAGATACGAGGATTACCCTTCTTCTAACGAGGGACCGCTTGGCGACTTGAAGTACTCCATAGTGAGCTTCGATAAAAAGTCGATTTACACCGATGCGAGCCCGCATACTCCTGGCTCCAGATCTTGTCTCTCTCTCTCTCTCTCTCTCTCTCTCTCTCACTCTTTCTTTCTCGTTCACTATTCCTTTACCTTCTCCGCCTCCGCTCTTCTTCTTCTTTAAAGACGATCACCTATACGCTAGTTTTCACTGCCTGGGAACTTAGAAACTTCTATATATTCCTCTCTCTCTATCTATCTATCTATCTATCTATCTATCTTTCTTTCTCTTTCTCTTTCCTCTCTTCTCTTTCTCTTTGTCTTTTGTCGTTCTCTCTACGATACCTACAAAATCTCTTGTCTCGTATTGAAAGTATCAGGTTTACGCGTCTTTTCGAAAGTACCCCTGGAACGAGCTTCTTTTCTCTTCTTTCTTTTTATTTTAATTTTTTTTTTGTTCTCTTTTCTTCTTCTTCTTCTTCTTCTTCTTCTTCTTGTGCATGGATTAAGGCCATATGGCGTTTACTAGCTCGTCGAAAGGAGACCCCCGTGGAAACTATCTCGAAGGAATTCTTCATTGAAAGATCGAATCACACCCGATCGGATCGATCGAACGTGTAGAATCTTTTTCTTTTTTTTTTTTCTTTTTTTTTTATCAAATTTACAAATTTAATATAGAATTATCAAAAAGTTCATTACGATTTATAACGATGGATTATATTTTAAACGTTGAACATTTTTGACGGGTCTTTAATTGAATTATTGCAATAATTTTATATTCGTTTATTTATAATCAAAGGAGTTGCTTTAGAAGCAAACAACATGGTCTCTGTGATAATCCTATTAGATTTCCCTTATGATCGTTTTAAACGTGGATATTACTTTGATACATTTCAGGGGAGTCAACAAGTGACCCGAGTCTTTTTATCATCTTGACCCAGTTTTAAACATACCCGAGAGAAACAGATTGGACATGTACTACGTATATCTTCTAATCACCGTGTCACGTCAAAATATAAGACATTCGAATATTTATTAGAATACCATCGTTTATTACTTACCATAATATACACACATATATATATGTATATATATGTATATATATACATAATACCTATGACGGGATAATTATGCGTCCATCGCACACATTATCTTCGACTTCGTCGTTAGCCAGTGACTTACTTTATCATTAATTCGTGATGTATCATGTGCCGTCAAGTTGAGTACTTACTATGAGCTATAACAGAAGTTTTATGTTAAAACCTCGACGTTCCAGACAATTTTAAACTTATTTATAAACGCATAACATAGATGTATTATATTATAAAGGAGAAAAAGATTTCTTCATTTTATTGAAGAACGATTAAATTTTAATGATCATCACATTCTTTCACTTTATTCACATTTCTTTTCTTTTTTTCCTTTCTTTTTTTTTTATTTTCTTTCTTAACAACTAAAGAAATATTTAATCGTACAAATTTTCTCTGCCAAATTTCGATCTTCGACGAACTATACCCGTCGCATATTTTAAATCCTTAAAAACTATATGATTTCTTTTAACTCGTAAAGAACGAAAAAAAAATGATTATTATGAAATTACACATTCTCCTGTCTTCTTTTGTATTTATAATTGTTACATTGTAAATAACGTTGTTAGGCGTTTTGCGAAAAAAAAAAAAAAAAAACCAAGTAATAAGAAACAAAACTCTTCAAAAATGTTTTGCGCCAAACACAATATACGAAGTTAGAACCATCATGTCATTTCAAAAATATTAGTTAGAGGTAATTATTATAAGAAAAAAAAAATGAACGATTATTAAAAAAAAAAATGTTAATATTGTTCGTAATAATTTCCATTAAATCGAGAAATATATTTTCGTTTTATTTATTATCATAATCATTACTATCATTAATCTGTTCTATCACAAATGAAAAATAGTGTCCATATTTATATAAATATATTCGATAAAAAGAAAACTATTTTATTTTAAATTATTATATTTCATTTATTTATTATTATTTTATTTATTATTAAATTATTATATTTTAATTTCAATTATAATAAATTAAAATAAATTAAATTGTTTCTACGCGCAGATCTTTTTTTTTTTTTTTTTTTTTTTTTAAATTAAGACAAGGTATTTAAATATATTTTCTATAGAAAAGAAAAGGAAAAGAAAAGAGAAAATAAATTTTCCAAAGAGACTATTGCAATTTTGAACGATTAAAAAACAAAATATCATAAATCCTGAATAAATTTGTTGATAAGATTTGACACGAGTTTAAGATTATTCGAGTAAAAGATAATATACGAGAGATATAGAAAAGTATTTATAAAATAGTATACGAGAGAGAAGAAGATAACATTTCTCGGGATGGAATCTGCTGCAGCATCCACAAAGTAAATGGATGTTGTGTGATCGAACCATGGACCGGCTGTTGTTTCCCCCTCTCCCACTCTCGAATCTCAGAATTATGCCCCCTTCCGCCCCCCGGGCCCCCACCATCACCATCATCTTACACGAAGTTACTCGTCGTTGGTATCCCCCACTTTGTGATATCGTTCTCCCTTTCCCCCTCCACTGAGCTATCCTCCCCAATCCCCTCGCCACCCCCCACCACCACCACCACCACCACCACACCGTCACTTCTACTTCCCGTTCAGTGGCGGGAGTCGTCGTTCGTCGTTGTATTCTCAGTCTGTCACCGACCGCGTAAGCGTTCGGTTCGTAAATTTTGTCTCGCTCGTTGGTGTCGTGTGTCAACCTAAAACATTATTTTTAAAATTAATCATCGACATTCGCGCAACGATTCCTTCAATTCTATGATATATCGAATGAGGGGAGAGAAAAAAACGGGATATAGTAATTAATGAAAAAAAATTTTACATAGTGATTCAATGGTGTGACGTTTAAGAAACACGTGCCTAATTATCGTCGATTCAAAAGTTCCTGTGTGTGTTTGTGTGTATGTGTATATATATATATATATATATATATATATGTATATTAATATATCTTTTTTGTTGAGATTAATAGAGAAAAAAAAATCAATGGATTGTTTTAACAATTATATGTGACGAAAGTTAAAACGAGAAAGGATAAAAGACAAAAAGGAAGAAAAGAAAGGGAAATGTGTTTATCACGTGGATTATCTGTGATTTATAAATCGTGAAAGAATCATTGATCGAAAAGAAACGGGCCATATCGTTGGAACGAATCCGACGTCCCTTCGTTGATCGCAATTTCGTTGTTATTTTTTTTTTCTCTCTTTCACTCTTTCCCCTTTCTCCGGCAACGAGCACACGAGAAATGTCCCACGCCGTCCGCTCCGCTTTCGTTTAGTCACGGGCCATCGTGCGGAAATCACAGCCGTCGAGGGTGGTGTAATCGTTTATCGATTCTACGCTCCAGAAGAGAGAGAGAGAGAGAGAGAGAGAGAGAGCAAGAGACGACGACAACGACGACAACAACGACGACGACGACGACGAGGAGAAGGATAAGTTCGACGGGAAAAGTGTTATATTTCTTTTTTTTTTTCCTCTCCTTCGTTCAACAACGTCGATCCTCTTTAAAGATCGAGAAAAACAATCTGTGAAACAACGCGAAGACGCTCGATGTTTTTGTATTTTCTATCACCTCGATTTATTTCTTCTTTTTTCTCACGCGCATATATGCACATACGTATGTATGTATGTATGTATGTACGTATGTATGTCATTCGAAAAAAGAAGAAAATATTTCGTCGTATCATTGACGAAATTATGGTTTAATTTTAGTACGTGCGTGTCGTCCTTCTTCTTTACATGATACGACGGTGTTGTGGTGATAGTGGTGGTGGTGGTGGTGGTGTTGTTGATGGTGGTGGTGTCGCTGAAAGTAGCACCTTTGTAACTCGCGTTGTACCATCCATCGACGTCGCGTGGTCTTCCCTTTGAAGTAGTTTTCAAACCGGAAGGATCGACTTTGTCTCTCTTCCCTTCGGTCGAATCGTCTTTATTGGGAAGAAAAAAGAAAAGAAATAAAAAAGAAGAAATACAGAAGAAGAAGAAGAAGAAGAAGAAGAAGAAAAATAAACGAATAAATAAATAAAAGGAAATATAAAAATTAAGGTGGAAGGAAGGGAAAAAAAAGAAGGAGGATAAATTTAAAGGGAAAGAGAAAGAAAATATAAATTCGTCTACGGTTAGTGGTGATAACTCTTTCGCGATAGTAATTTTCTTTCCCATTTTTCATCCGTATGAAAGTGAACGGTGAAAGATCAGCTCGATGTGCGATCCCACGGCTTTATTGGATCTAGTGCCGAGCGAAGGATTACTCAAGAGGCCCTCCATGGATTACAACGAGTATACGTACTGCTATGGTGGTGGTCGAGGTGGGTGGTATTTCTCTTCCTCTCTCATTCTGACCAACTTATACGAGCGCGCTATACTACTTTACCTTTTCTCCCTTGGCAACTCGCGTTCTTTTCCTTTTTTTTTCTTTTCTTTTTTTTTTCTTCTTTCATCTTCTTTCTCCCTTTTTTCTTTTCTTTCTTTCTTTCTTTCTTTTTCTTTTTTTTTTTTCTTGCATCAACTAACATCAACAAAACTCCCCATTTCTGCTTATTCCAATCCCCGATATTTTTCGATCTATAATTACGTTTTTATTATATAAAATAATGAAAGAGTGGGGTGGGTGGGGAGAGGTGGAAAATGGAAGAGAAAATTTCACGAGAGAATCGTTAAAAATTCGAACCTTCAATGTTTTCCTTTTCCTTTAAAAATGAGAAACAACGTGAACGAAATAGGAAAGAAGAAAAGAAGGAGAAAAAAAAACGAAAAGAAATAAGAAGTAACAAGAAAGAAGAAAGAAGAAAGAAGAAGAAGAAGAAGAAGAAAAAGGGGATTACATCCCTCTCGGTCGATGTCACGCGAGAAGCGTACATTATCGCGCCAGGCGTATTTGTCAGGGATGACATTTCGAAATCACACCGGGTGAAACTTTTTACGCACAGGAAGGGCGCGTCTCGTCGGGATGCCACGGTGAAATGGAAATGGTGAACGATTTTCGGGGGTTGAGTAACGTTGGGATGAGTGGGGAGTGGGTGGAGGGTTCATAGGGGTGGATAGGAGATAGGAAAGGGAGGGAAAAAAATCTTTCTCACTTTACGGACGAAATAGAGAGACGTATATCTAAAAAAAAAAAAAAAAAAAAAAAAAAATGACATTCGTATCATTAACCATGTATTCACGGTCTACGGTTATGTATTATTATTAAATATTTTTATTACTATTTCTTATATCCTTCTTCTTCTTCTTCTTCTTCTCTTGTTGTTTTATTTTTCATTCTCTACAAGGAAACAATGTAAATGTAACGAAGAACGATGACGAATAAGAGAGGGTTAGAGACTAAAAACACTAACATAAAATAGTACTGATAAGATTATAACGATAAACATAAATTTGTCGTACAGTGCATATCTATCTTGCTCTTCCACTCTCGATATATATATATATATATATATTTTTTTTCTTTTTTATTTTGCGCTTGTTCGAGTTCGACAAGCGTGTATATACGTATATATACTTATTACATAGATACACGTACAAATAGAACACAAACAAACGAGATCGACCAGTGCTATAAATCGGCAAACTTGCGCGGAATCTAACGACTATTACTAGTCAGTAGAATTTCTCAAGAGAAAAGCCACGTTTTCAACGCGAATCAATCGCGAATGGCAAACACTTTCACCGTTGAACGAACCTAAAGGAAGAACAAGAAGAAAAAGGAGGAGAGATAGAAGAAAGAGAAAAGAGACACAAGGCCATGCGGTTATCTTGCGTTTACTTTATTCTTCTTTTTCATCTTCTTCTTCTTCTTCTTCTTCTTCTCCTTCTTCTTCTTCTACTTCTTCTTCTTCTTTTTCTTCTTCTTCTTCTTCTTCTTCTTCGTCGAGAGTATCCGTTTGCGATCGAAGAGAATTCTTCTGCGTTGAAGATTGGATACTAGCGACGTTGAGAGGGAGGCGAGATTTAACGTTCTTCCTATAGAAAAGAACCAAGAAAGAAAAAGGATAGAAAAAGAGAAAGGAGATAGTGCGATAGCAGTCTCCCCGATCTCTACGTCACGATAAAGGATTTATTTTAGGGAAGGGAATCGATCGTTCGGAAAGGAACACTTTCGCCTCCTTCTAAGAAGGAGGATGAGAAAGACGAGAGGAAGCAATAGTAATACTATAGAAGTAATAGTAGTAGTAATAGTAGTGGTGATAGTAGTAGTAATACTGATACTAGTAGAAAATAAGAGGAACGAAGCATGTGCCACGATGAGTGCTCGTGTTCGAAGAGAAAAGAAGGGAAAAGAGGAAGAAGTGAAGAGGCACTCGCTTACATTACCACGTCGTACGTGTATTTATCACTCTGACATTTCCAAATGTCGCGCGGTTTATCAGGTAAACTCCCTGCGGTAACCTTAAGGCTCGTTCGCACGCACTTACACGCGAGACCGCAACGATCGAGCCGGATTTTACGTTTCGTAAACTTCTCTCTGGTAATGTTTTCTTGTTTGATATCTCTACTCTCTCTCTCCCTCCCTCCCTCCCTCCCTCCCTCCCTCTCTCTCTCTCTCTCTCTCTGTCTCTCTACCCCTCTTTTGTTCTTTCTAAATTTGCATAATGGAAAAGCGTTGAATGGTTATATCACATTTTCTTGATCTTTTATATATATATATATATATATAAGTAAATATAGAATTGATAATATTCATTGATAAAATTCATTATCATATATGGTCTCTTTTTTTAAATTTATGTTATAATATCGAATTATTTTTTTTTTTTTTTATTATCTTTAACGTCTTAAATCTAAATTTAATTGCGAAGTTACTCGTCTATATAGGAACTTAAACGTTCTAGAATTTCCTTCCCTTCTTTAGGTAAAGATCGTTGAAAAGGAATTGCTGTGGTTCAGGTTTAGTTTCTATCCAGAATCAAAGCAGAAGTCGAGGAAGTGTTTCCTTTCTGTACATCCCCTTTCGTCTCAACTTCTCCTACTACCGTCCCTTCTCTCGCAACGTAGCTCATTAAACTTATTCACTTTAACTACATTCAAGTTTCGAGATAGGTGCCCCTCGATGCACCAGTCAGACCTACGTGCCTGAATTGCATCGTAACGATCCTTCGAAACGACCGGGAGATACCAAACTCCCCCCCCCCCCCCCCTCTCTCTCTCTCTCTCTCTCTCTCTCTCTCTCTCTCTTCTTGCACACCCCTTCCGGTTTCCGGCGCGCCGCAAATTTTCGCACTCCTTCCATCGCCATCTTTTCCGCGAGAATTGCAAATAGGATAGGCGTCCGATCGATCGTTCCTAATCCTGAAGATCAACTTTAACTCTTTTACGTGGTCTATCGTAATTTAAATTATCTGCACCTTATTAGTCATTTAAATTTTAAGTACTTGTCGTGTTATTCTTTCTTTTTTTTTCTTTTTTTTTTTTTTTTTTTTTTTTTTTTTTTTTACAGTCACACCAATACTTCATAATTTTGAATATATTACGTGTATCTATATTGACTTTTTTTTTTGTTATTTATAACAACGGAGTGTTCCTTTCTTTTGTTTTTTTTTTTTTTGTTTTTTTTTTTTTTTTGTTTGTAATAAAAGCTTCTGACAAATTAACAAAACTTTGAAACGACATCGACGATAATAAAATTATTCTATATCGATTCTGAATAATTTGGGATTGACGTAGGATGGAATATAGAAAAAATACAAAAAGAAAGAAGGAAGGAAAAAATATAAAAAGCAAAAGAGGAAAAGAAGATAGAAAGATAAGATTAATTAAGAAATTACTAGACATCCTTTGATACTGTTATTCTACCGACGAGAGAAGAGTATCTAAAGAAGATCTAAAGGATCGAAAGGAAGGAAAAGTGAGATGCTGTGTTGGGTTCGAGTCGAACACGGTGTAACACCGGGCATCGTTCGAGCTACTCGTAATAACCCCCCACAGCGGTACCTATTACCGCCTCCGAAGCTAAAATACCAATATAACGAGGGCAGCCTTCTTGAATTACGCGGCAGGCTGCTCTATCGAGATTAACGTCTCGTAATAACAAGCGGACGAAGGATAAGGTACGAGGGAACGCTTCGAGGGAAGAAACGATCGGAGCGACCACCGTCTAGTCGCTTTCTGCTATGGCCGTTGCTTGAGAAAGAGAAAGACAGAAATAGATAGAAAGAGAAACCAAGAGAGAGAGAGAGAGAGAGAGAGAGAAAGAGAGGGAAGGAAGGAAGGAAGGAAGGAGACAGACAGACAGGCAGAGAAAGAGAGAGAGAGAGAGAGAACAACGTAGCTTCGATTCTCATTAGAGGCACGTGCGTGGTTATCGGTTGCTCGTCTACGTCGACCCATAGACCAGCTCTCTGGAATCTAATTGCTGGCGAACTTAGCTTAGGATCGAAGGCTTCTCTCTCTATCTCTCTCTCTCTCTCTCTCTTTCTCTTTCTCTTTCTTCTCCCCACAAACATCCCTCTAACCCATCTCTCTTTCTTCTTCCAACCTATCTTATCTTTCTTCTTACATGTCTCTCTTTCTCTCTTTCTTTCTCTTTTTCTCTTTCTCTTTCTTTTTTTTTCTTTTTAGTGGACCGTAACATTTACAAGAAAACTGTGACGAAGTAATTACTGTCAGATCGATCGACAATGAATCGAATGTAAATATATATATATATATATATATTTTTTTTTTTTCTCTCAAAAATACACAATAGAAAATAAATTGATCGATTATTGTATTAAATTGTATTAATAAGCGATCGATATGAGCCGTTTATTTTGAAAATGACCTCAATCCATTTATCTTCAAATCGTGATATTTAAGGGTTTGCGTTTCAATGAATTTAAAAATATACGTATAGGATATTAATGAGTCATACTACTTAAGTGTATCTAAGGGTGTTAAATTTATAGTTTCTATTAAAATAATGGCAATTATTAAGTGAATAATATGTGTTTTCTTATCAAGAATGAAGTTAGGCCACTTTCAAAATTAACAATCAGATTCATTATAAGATTTGAAGGTGCCCAAGTCCATTCAACATAATTTAAAATGCTTCAAATTGAAAAAAACAATACTCAATTTATTTTACATATTTTTAAAACATTTCGAAAACATAATTTATGCGATTCAAAACATTTTTTAACTACATAACGTACAAAATTACAAACATAAATTTATTACAAAACAATTTACTACTCATCTAGATTTTGTGTGTGTGTAAAAGGGATTTGAAGAAATCATGATGTTCCGGTGGTATATATCGTAATAGGTCAATTATATAGGTCCTTGAATTTTGCTGTTGTAATTTGTCTGATATTTTTATACAGTGATGTCAATACAATATTTTCGAACTTTTTTGGTCTACCCCGACGTGGTAATAAATTCAGGACTTAAAAATTTTCATTTTCATTCATTGATATCTTATAGAAAATTTTATACGATTTATTTCTGACAAAACGTATCCAACATATTTTTAACCAGTTAATGTTTCTATTTTGCCCGGCGCACATGTCACTTTAAGTTATAATGTGTCTTTCAAAATAAACAAAATAAGTTCATATATAGAATTGATAAAAATATAAAAATTTTCTTTTCATTAATGTGGATAGATATAAAAATCGTCGAACACTTTTACCTTTCTTTTCCTTTTATTTTATTGTTGTTGTTGTTGTTTTCCGTATTGTTTTTCTTCTTTCTTTCTTTTTAACAAAAAGTTTCCCCTCTCAAATTTTCATTTCAATGTTAACACGTTCCGTGCCATGTGTACCACCGGTGGTACACGTTAAACTCGATCTTCAGGCCACGTGTACCACCGGTGGTACACGCAGTAATTTTTTTCTTTAATCAAAATATTCAAATGGCCTGAACGACAAGTCAAGCAAAAATGCTTTGGCACGAAACGTCTTAACCCTCTATGGACCAAATTTTTCTTTTAAATTAATTGTTAATTTTGTTTATGCGCCATCTCATGAAAAAAGCTATAATTATTTGATAAAATCTCGATAAATTAAAATGTAACCTGAAAGTTACACGGGCGCATAGAGGGTTAACAACGAATTATTCAAAAACACAATGTTATCAATATATCCATAAATATATTATATAAATGTATATAGTATAATTCCTAATCAATTTCGACGGCATGTTCTCATTAATTCTTGAAAAGTTATCGACCGATCGTTGCAATCGTGTCTATAGTTACTATCGAATCGTCCTTTTCATTAACGAAAGAAGAAGAAGAGGAAGAAGAAGGAGAAGAAGGTAGGGGGGGTGGAGATGAAGGAAAGAGAATTGAAAGAGGAACACCATGGAAACGTGCAGCGCGAGAAATCCGGGTTCGAAAGTTCGGATCTCTCTCTTTCTCTCTCTCTCTCTCTCTCTTTATCTATCTCTTCCTTTCTCTCTTTATCTATCTCTTCCTTCCTCTCTCTCTCTCTCTCTCTCTCTCCCTCTTTCGATCCTCTGCGTTCTGTAAATCACTCGGCTCTTTTCTTTACGTAGGTGAACTCTAACGACTTCGCCTTCTCGCGCGGAGGGTCTTTAATTAATAGTTCGAACTCGCTTCTCTTGGATCTTATTTCACCGGATTCGTAGCAGTAAGTGTGTGCGTGTGTGTGTGTGTACATGTGCATGTGTGTGTGTATGTGGGTGTGTGTATGTAAGACTAAGAAAGAAAAAAGGAAAGAGTAAAGGAAGGAGATAGGTTGCCACGTTGATCTTGGAAGAAGAGGAAGTGGTCCTATAAAAAAGAAAAGAAAAAAAAAAAAGAGAAGGAACGATCACTATCGTTCATTAATTGCACCGATTAACGAACGTCCTAGTCGAAGTAAAAAATCGTAAGCTTGGATCGTTCGACGACTCGTTAACGCCTCTTCTTCTTCTTCTTCTTCTACTTCCTCTCCTCTTTCTCCATTTTCTTTTTCTTCTTTCTTCCTCTTTTTATCCTTCCCTCCTTTTTTTGTTTTCTCTCTCTCTCTCTCTCTCTCTCTCTCTCTCTCTCTCTCTCTCTCCCTCTCTTCCTCTTCTTCTTTCCTTTTTCATTCTCCTTCGTTCTTCCTCCATCTCACGCACTCTGAACTAATTAATTCCACGCGAAGGTTTCTGTTCTGTCGTCGATAAGCTCGGCTAACCGATGTTCCGATCGTAGATTTCCAATTACCAATGTCGAGCCGTGTGATTATCGTAGTCGGGTGTCCCAACGCGTTTGCTTGTTGGTGGGACGTGTAAATGGGGTAGAGTGTGAGGTGGGGGGAGGGAATGGGAGTGGGAAGAGAAGTAGAGAGTGAAATAGGAAAAGGATAAAGGTTGGGGTGAGAGGGACGGTGGGAAGGAGGACGAGTGCTATGTCGTTGGCGTAAAAAAAAAAAAAAAAAATATAAGAAAAAAAGAAAGAAAGAAAGAAAGAAAGAAAGAAAAGGAAAACAGGACAACCAGTAAAGAGAATTAATTATACGACCTGACTGCTATTCGTTATCGGTACGAAAATTCATGATATAGAAAGAAAACGACGACGACGATGATGATTATCCTTTGAAATTATTTAATAAAACAATTACGAAACTATTCAGATTCGATTTCTTTATTAATCGAGGATAAGGAACAATAGAAAATTCTCGTCTCATTCTTGCATAATATCTTACACGAAGGTGTTGCATTGTTTCATATCGAGTTCTCATTTTTGTTACTTTCTTTCTACTAACGTGTCTCGTAGGCGATTTCTAAGATCGTTAATTATGTTAACTGTCAAGGAAACCGAGCGTGATCGCATGCGACGTCTAGTTAACGCCTACGTACTTAAATCCGTCGATACTAATTAATTCCATACGATTCTTATTCACCAGCAGGTACCTACGTATAATCTATATATATATATGTATATATACATATATAGACTTTGCTCGATTTAAAATCAAATATATATATATATATAGCGTAATTAGATTTCTAGATCAACGTCGACGTTGACATTAAACGATGAGAGAAAAGATTTCTATAATGGTTCGGTTAATGAATTAGAAAATATTTATCATCGATATTTCCGGCCGTTCGCCGAGAAACCGGATGCCGCAATCGAAATTAACGTGGGTAGAAGAAAAACGAGTTAATTAATATTATGAACAATTTTTTAATGACAAAGCAAAATATTGTAATGATATTTAAGGAGAAAGAAAATATGATTAAGTCAAATATAAAACGATATTAAATCTATGAATGAAATTACGCGATAGAATCGATTAACGACATGTTAATAAATCAACACGAAAGATCATAGAAATGATATAAAAATATAGGATCACACCAATCATATTATTGATAAATATTATATACTTAACTATTAGTATACTTAAATGTAAATACAAGATATTACTTATTAAAATATAAAATTATAATAATATTGTGTCAGGATGATTATTATAATATCAAATTTTAACATTTAAATTTTATTATTATTAAACGTTAACTTATTAACGTTAATTATAATCATCTTACTTGATTATTTATTTAATCAAGTAATTTATTACTTAATACGATCTTAAAATTATTTAAGAATATAATAAAGAGAAATTGATCTTTTCTCGATCGTATATCTCAATTATATGTACTACTTATGATTTCACAAAGAGAGAGAAAGAGTAAAGAAGTGAGAGAGTGAGTGACAGAGCTTTATATCAACGAATTAAAATTCTTTCGAATTGGGCAACACGCACACGTACCACCCTCTCATTCGATTGCCCGTTTCACACGTCGAACCCATGGCGTGTTCCTGCACCTTGCCAAAAACAGGACACCTCGGGGCATCGATTATTATACCACAGCCTCGATATATCCGGCGGTACCTTTCACGCTCGCATATCGTTCTCGTACTACTCCTTCCTACTCCCCCGTTCATTGGCATCACTACCTCTTCATTTTTTTTTTCCTTTTTGTTTTTCCTTTTTTCTTTTTTTTTCTTTTTTCTTTTTCTTTTTTTGTCCTTTTTTTTCTTCTTTCGTTTCTCCTTTCTCGTGTATATAAGTA
This sequence comes from Vespa velutina, assembly GCF_912470025.1. NCBI lineage: Eukaryota > Metazoa > Arthropoda > Insecta > Hymenoptera > Vespidae > Vespa > Vespa velutina. Next base: position 1,417,473 of record NC_062190.1, read on the forward strand.
CTTACGTTCCCTCTGCCGACCATCTGTTCTCCCACCTTCTTCGAAGGAAGGAGGAGATTACAAAACGAGGACCATATTGACGGTACGCTAAGGTAACATTTTATGAGGCTTGCTTTCTCCTTCAAATGGGGAAAAAAAAAAAAAAAAACAAAAAAGAACAAAAATTACTTGCTCATCAAAATAACTCGTTCGTATGAATTAAGTTACGTTTACATACGAACGAATCGTAATATTACACTCTTTACTTATTTCTTCGGCCAACTAACTATTCGTCATATTTATTTCTTCCTTTCTTTCGTACTATAAGATCTCTTTTGTTATCTTCATTTATGCCTTTTTCGTCCTCGTTTGTTTTCCTTTTCTTCTTTTTCTTTTTATTTCCTTTTCTTTTTTTCTCTTTTTTGTTTCTTTTTTTTCCTCTCTCTTTTTCTTTTTTATTTTTTTTTTCTTTTTTTTTTTTTTTTCTCAACCTTGCCATGCGTGTTGTCCCTTTTGTTGATCGCCCTGAATGTTTCTTTTCCGTTTTGTTAATACTACTTTCGTAATAGCCGCCTTACGTGGTTCCTCGATTCACGTCATACACATGGTAGACTTTCCCCAAGCACATAACGTAGACATTATTTGAAGATAAAGAAACGAAAGGAGAGAGACAGAGAGACAGAGAGACAGAGAGAGAGAGAGAGAGAGAGGGAAAAGAAGAAGAAGACAAAACTGGTATTAAAATCTCCCTTTTGCACCGTTCGCGTAAATCATTTCTTTTTTTCTTTCTTTCTTTTTTTTTTCAAACGTATGCGTCTCGATTTTTCAGAAGTCTTTTCTTTTTCTTTTTTTTCTTTCTTTTTTTTTCTTTTTTTTTTTTTGATACTTTTCATAGATTTGTTTAACAGGGGGTAAGAGGTAATTTGAAGAATTTTTACTGACCCTATTAAAGTTTCTATTAAATTGGAAATAGAGAAAAATTGAAATCAAGTCTATGAGAAATTTTCAATTTATCTATATATATATATATATATATATATATATATATATATATATATATATATATATATATATATCTTTCTCTTTTTCTTTCTCTCTCCTTTTCTCTCTTTCTCTCCTGGTGTCTCTATTTTTCCAGGAAGTACCTCGAAAAATTTTAATGTGAAACGAATTAAGCCCTTTCTCTCTTTCTCTCTCTCTCTCTCTCTCTCTCTCTCTTTTCTTTTTTTTCCTCCTTTGCCACGTCGTCCTTTCGCCGTATTAAAAAGAGGGAGAAAAAAGAAAAAAAAAAAGAAAAAGAGAAGAAAATAGTTGGATAAAGAGACGGAGAAAATTTCCACTTTCCACTTTGTCCGTAGAGGAAAAACGAGGTAAGTGGAAATGAGAGGAAGAGTAAAAGAAAGAGAAAGAGGAGGAGGAGGAAGAGGAGGAGAAGGAGGAAAAGGAGGACGAAGAGGAAGAGGAAGAGAAGCAGAAGCGAGAATGAGAAAGGAACTGTGCTGGTGGTGATGGTGATGGTAGTGGTGGTGGTGGTGGTGGTGGTGATGGTGGTGGTGGTGATGGTACATAACGCGCGCGGTTTAAGGTGTCCAAGCGTTTCCGCAGCGATTCTAGACATGAGGAGGAGGACTGGGAGAAAGAAAGGGATAATATCCTTCGTATGGATATCTACAAGCCACGTGAAAGCAGCCACACGTGTTCGACCTTTCGTTTAGGAGAAGGTATACGCTCGCACTCGATTTTTTTCTTAGTACTCTGTACTATGAGCATATATGTATATATATATATATGAATACGTGTGTATATGTACATATACATGCAAAAATGTAACCGTAAAAAGAAAGAAGAAAAAAAATATAGATGGATAGATAGAGGAATTAGAGAGAGAGAGAGAGAGTGAGAGAGAGAGAGAGAGAGAGGCAGACAAAGAGAGAAAGAGGAGGAGGAAGGAGTGGTAAAGTACCTACGATCTCGCGTCCCTTTCACCCTTCTACTTCGGCCCTTTCCATCTAACCAACTCTCTCTCTCTCTCTCTCTTTCTTTTTCTCTCTCTTCTCCGGCTTCCAATTAAAACCGTTTCACCCCTTGCACGAGTTACACTCTCCTTCCCTTCATCTCCTATCTTTCTCTCACTACTATCTTCTCGTTCATTTTTCAAGATTTTCCCTTGGATGCCTGCGAGTAGCACGACGTAAAGAGAAAGAGAGAAAAAAAAAGAAAAAAAAGAAGAAATAGATAGAGAGAAGGAGAGGACGATGGCGACGAGAAGGTGGTGGTACTAGGGGGGAGGGCGGGGAGGAGGTGGAGGAAAGAAAGGGGAAGAATTCTAACTCGAGAGATCTTCTCGGCGACGAAAATTTTCTAACAAGACGTAACGTCGCGTGATTCGCTTGGAAACGAAATAAGCGAGCAAGGGCCGTAAGTTAAGTAACTACAAGTAAGCCTCTTCTTCTTTTCCCCGTTAGTTTTCTTCTTTTACTTTTTCTTCTTCTTCTTCTTCTTCTTCTTCTTCTTCTTTATCTTCTGCTTCCTCGTGGAAGAAGAAGAAAAAAGAAAAAAAAAAAAAAAGTACAAAGAAAAAGAGAAAAGAAAGAAAAGAGTCCGAAAATTATTCTACGGGATGACGATTGAGATCTCACGAATTTTCAAAATACTTGCTAATTGACTAGCGTTACGTTAAAAGTCACGAGAATGAAAAAGAAGTTTATCCTTTTTCTTTTCTTCTTCTTCTTCTTCTTCTTCTTTTTTTTTCCCTCACAATTTTCACGTAGAATTTTCAGAATTAATTAAGAGACATTGTCTCCCTCTCTCTCTCTCTCTCTCTCTCTCTCTCTCTCTCTCTATTTATCTTTCTTCGGTATAATTTCGCTTATCGGCCAGAACGCATAAACCCGTGCGCCCATTTTATTACGAGAGGTAGATAGGACCCCTTAGCTCTACTCAGTTCAGAACGACGGCCGATTCAATTACACTAAATTGCAGCGGGCTAGTCTATTACGTTCACGTCGACATATTTCGACGAGAACCTTAAAATATCACGGTAAATTGCACTCGCGCATCGCTACCTGATATATTCTATTACGTGATTCTCCAGAAGTAGTAGTAGTAGGTAGGTAGGTAGGTAGGTAGGTAGGTAGGTAGGTAGGTAGGTGGTTGTTCCACAAATTCTGGCATGGCTTCTACGAGTTCCGGGTTGGCGTTAGAACTGGATGATCGTAGAAGAGAAAGTTAGTGGTAAGGGGAGAGGAGAGGAAAAGTTGGATATACATAAACTTAAGATAACTCGACCGTTTTAGCATTTATTACGGAACGAGAAGAAGGTTGCGCCTGGATATCCCTCTGGACGTTCGCTTTTCGAATATCTCGCATCTCTCTTCTCTCTCTCTCTCTCTCTCTCTCTCTCTCTAGAAACGGCCTCTTACGCGAGCAGTCTCATTGGATGTACGAAAATAGCGTATATCTTCGATAATATTTTTACAGGGCTCTAGCAACGTTCGTGGCTCCTCGAAGCGGCCATAATTCACGCCGTCCAACGCGTGTTCCTTGAAATCCGAAAGCGTTCGTCTCTCTTTCTCTCTCCCTTTCTCTTTCTCTTTCTTTCTTTCTCTCTCTTCTTTTCCCCTTTTCTTTCTCTCTCTCTCTCTCTCTCTCTCTCTCTTTTTCCTTCGAAGGCGCGAACGTCGATCGGTTATTTACAGCCTCGCTTCGAAGGCGAATAAACGTTAAGCGATTTTGCTCTCGAGCGATTTCATCGTAGCTCTTTCGCATCTGCGGAATCGCGTCGTTTTCTCTTTTCTATAGACAAAAAATTTCTCGTGAAATACCTCTCGAATATATATATATATATATATATATATTTTTTTTTTTTTTTAAATATGTGAATAACAAACGAAACCCTTTCTCTTTACTTCACGGCTATAATAATAATAATAATAGTTATTGAATGAGTGGCATTGATTTTGTTAACATTTTTTTGTTCTCATTAATTAACCCTATAATGTTATTAAATTGTCATCGATTCGACAACGACATAGATCATGAACGAAAAAAATGGCTTATATAAAATACGTTTAATTCATAATACATTCGTATAATTATTCTTTTTTTTTTTTTTTTTCTTTTTTTTTTATTTTATTTTCTTCGTTATCGTATATAATAATCAATGGTAATCGCGCCTGGATTTTTATATATATATATATATATTTTTTTTTATGGAAGATGGTAATCGATTACTACATCAATTTGTTAAAAAACATTCATGAAAATTTTCATATTTTCGATATTAGTAAAAATACAATATTACGAGGAAAATATAAATATTTACAGTAGGGATATAGTGATTTTAACATTGGGGGATGAAATTGTGAACGTGGAACATCGTTAACAAATTTGTTCGTGAATTATAATTAATAATAATTTAAACGTCGAACATGCGAAAAATAAACAGAACGTTTTGTACATTAAAGGATTTAAAGAAAAAAAAAAAAAAAAAAGAAAAAAAAAGCAAAAGTCATTTTTTTGGCCGATAGGATTATTTAAGAAACTTCGAAATATTTCTTATTGGAAATAAATTGTATAATAATCTCTGATTAATGATTATTCGTGATTACAGAAGATAAATTATTAACAAAAAGTTATCTAAATTTATATTATTAAACAATATTTTAAAGAATCTATTGATCCAATGACAGAAAAAGAGATAAAGGATTGTTCCAGTGTAGATATATCGTCTTCAAAAAAAAAAAAAAAAAAAAAAAAAAAAAAAGAAAGAAAGAAAAAAAAAGGAAAAAAAAATCATATTTAAAGATAATCAATTTATAGACAAAGCACACATATAGAATAGATTAATTAAATAATTATCAATAAATAATATGACAAAGTATTATGTAAAAGAAAGACATTCCTTTGAGAGTTCCTTAAAAAAAAAAAAAAAAAAAAAAAAGGAAAAAACTTTCTTTACCATGATTATAAATGAAGTCCTAATGATACAAATATTCAAATACAGATGGAACATATATGATTTTTCATAGGAACACAAACGTATAACCTTTTTTGTAGGAAAATAAAATGATCGTAATTAGAATATTGTTCGACGATCGATTGGAATAATTTGGAAACGATGAGGCTAATGAAAGAAAGGGAAAAAACATCAGAGGAAAGAAAGAACAAAAAAGAGAGAGAGACAGAGAAAGAGAGAGAGAGAGAGAGAGAGAGAGAAACAGAGAAAGAGAAAGAGAGAGAGAGAGAGAGAGAGAGAGAGAGAGAGAGAGAGAGAGAGAGAGAGAGAGAGAGAGAGACTTTTCGAAGGTTCTCACGTACGAGTACGTAGGACGATAGCGATACACGTTTTAACGGGGAGGGTTCTGTTTCGATCCAGTATTAATTCGTTCCGCTCCGGAAGCTAATCCAGACACGAGACTAACCCTTGTCCATCTTCTTCGTTTCCCACCCTCAAATCCGTCGCTTCTGGCTCCCTTCGATACGTGACCGGAGTCGAAATCGTTCCCTCTACGTGTTTCTTCTCCTATTTTCTACTCCCCTCGTCTTTCCTATGCCAGTTCCACTTTTCTTGTTTTTTTTTTTCTTTTTCTTTCTCTTCTTCTTCTCTCTCTCTCTCTCTCTCACTCTCTCTCACTCTTTTCCTTTTTTTTTTCCCTTCCCCCTCGCATTCTGTTTCAAAGCCGTTTAACGGAATTCAACGTCTTCGTGGCGGAAACTTTAAGAACTCGTCGTTACTCGTCGAAAGTTGCTCCGAATATAAATGGAAATCGATGAAAAATATGTGCCTTTAACGCCGATACGATACCTCTTTCAATGTATATTATACATTTATATATATATATATATATATATATATATATATATATATATATATATATATACATCTGTATATAATCTAAATATACATATCCATAAAGCTTTTCTATAACTTTTCCATCGAAGCGGAAATTTTCTCCCCTTCCCCCCCCATGAATTTCCTTTCCTTTCCCCCCCCCCCCTCCCTACCTCCTCTCCCACACGGTCAGAGATCAATGATTGGAAAAATAGAGAATAAAATTTTCGTTATTGAATGATTAATTGCAATCTTTCGAATAAAAAAAAAAAAACACACACACACACACACACACACACACACACACATGTACATACACAAATATATACATATGGTTACGAGTAAGTCGATCTCGAATGTACTTGACGTTTTCAAATTACCATTTTATTTTGTAAAAATTCGCGGAATAAGAAAATGCCGAGGCGAACGTTGTGAATAAAGAAATGCCCAGAGTGGCCGCCGTCGTACCTGAATATAAGTTCGAAAGAGGAGAATGGTAAAAAGGGAGGAAAAAAAAAAGAGGGAAAAAAAAATAGAAAAAAGAAAAAAAAAAAAAAAGAAAAAGAACGAGGCCCTTCTCTAATAAATTCCATTAGGTATGGGGCTCTTGCTCGCAAGGGCCCCGATATTATGTTACGCGTTTTGACGTTTACTCTCAATGGATGAGCATCCATTACTAGGCCCGGTGCAACAACAATCAGGTCGAGGTTAGGCCTCATTCACTTGGATCTTCTTTTCCGAGTAGAGTTGGTTGGTCCTTTCTTTTTTTTTTCAACAAAGTTCGAGATTTCATCGGTACGATTTTCAAGGTGTAGGTAGTCACGAGGAATAAGTATGAAGAAGAAGAAGAAGAAGAAGAAGAAGAAGAAGAAGAGGACCCATCGACCAAACCGAACGTACATAATTCGATTCATGAAGGATGCCTTATTTCTAACCGCGTGCGTATCCTTTGTAACAAGGATACAGGACTGATATTTAGGATAGACGGTGATAGTAGTAGTAGTAGTAGTAGTAGTAATAGTAGTGGTAAAAGCAACGGGCACAACGGAATTCGAATTGGCTCGTCCTTTTGTCGTGCATTCTGGGTCCTCTTATAATCCTCTCTTTCTATCCTCACCCTTCATTCTCTTCTTTCTCTCTCTCTCTCTCTCTCTCTCTCTCTCTCTCTCTCTGAATCTCTATCTCACTTTTTCTTAGTATCAATGCCCCTTTGTCTTTATCTTCTTATAATCTCTTAGTTTTTTCGCCTCTAAATCCTCAGCCAACATTCTCAGATAACTACCTAGCTAGATTCTGTTAAGGGACGGGGGTATAAGAGCCTTGACAATTCCCAGCCGTGGCTTAGCTTCTGATCATCTATTAACAAGAAGGGAAGACAACCCTGTACGCTATGCCGTGCCGTGCCATGCCATGCCATGCCATGCCATGCCATGCCATGCCATGCCGTGCCGTTGCCGTAGACTTTTCCACTTCGATGATTCGATTCGATTCCATTCGATTCCATTCGATTCGATTCGAAGGGCCACTCGACTCATACGTCCACTCGAGATCTCTCCCGGATAGTTTCAATTCGAGCGTGGAATATCAATGAGCAGAGTTTTCTTTCTCCATGGTTTTTCCTCGTAGTCGTTCCTTATTCCGTGGATTAATTTGTTTGAAAGGAGAAAAAAAAAAAAAGAAAAAAAGAAAAAAAAAAAAAGAGGAGGAAAAATGAAAAAAAGATCGAAAAGGACAGAGTTCATGTCCATTTGCGATTATCTTCGATCGAGTACTGTAGAATGTTTCAAGATAAAGGGAAAGGTAGTAGCATAGGGATGATGTCTTTCGATCTTGAAAGGAAGGTCATCCTCTTTTACTTCCGTTCGCGAGAGGTCAAGCAAGAGAGTAACTTTTCGCGATAATCTTCCAATCTTCCACGATCTCTCTCTCTCTCTCTCTCTCCCTTTTTCTCTCTCTCTCTCTCTCTCTCTATCTGTCTGTCTGTTTGTTTCTTCGTTTTACACCCTCTACGAGTTAAGTCGATAACTTTGAAGAGGCCAGGCGAATAAGATTCGAATGGCGCGATAGCCATGTACGTTCCTATTTCGATTCTTTTCCTTCCACGTTTGAAAACCTACGAACAGTTTTCTCTTCCATTTTACGTGTAGCGGTAAACATTGCTTGGGACAATGGGAACGAGAAAATTTCTCCTTAGAGAGAATCCTGTCGGAAAAATCGTTGAATTGTAGGAAGAATCGAAATTGGCCCGAGTGACACCAATCGACCTTCTCATTATTCTTTTTCTTAAATCGAAGAGGACGTGTGAAAGTAAGTAAAGATATAGAAGAAAAAAAAAAACAAACAAAAAAAAAAATTATAGCCCAACAAGCTAGATCGAAATTATCATTGGCCGACGTTTCTAGTTTTGGAATGAAATAAAAAGAAAAAAAAGACGAATCATGTCGATTCTAATCATACTGTACAGTATAATCAAAAATTGATGAAAGTTCAAAAGTAAAAGGGTCGAGTAATATTGCTTTTGCTTCTCTCTCTCTCTCTCTCTCTCTCTCTCTCTCTCTCTCTCTCTCTCTCTCTCTCTCTCTCTCTCTCTTTCTCTCTCTTTCTATTTATCAATCGGCTCGTCGGTCTCGAAATATTCGCGCAAACGAAGCACAGATTCGAATTGAAAGAAGGATCAAGGGGTAGAAGAAGATGGGGGTAATTCGAGGAGAAGGAGAAGGAGGAGGAGGAGAAGGAGGAGGAGGAGGGGGTGGATACGAAGGGCCAAAGGGGAAGAAAAGAAACGAGAACGATTAGACGAGATTGAGAAAGTCTTTTGTCGTAGGAAGAGAAGGCGAAACTTTTTTTTCCTTCTTCTTCTTCTTCTTCTTCTTCTTCTTCTTCTTCTTCTTCTTCTTCCGCTTTATTCTTTTTTTTCATCTCTTCCTTTCTTTTCATACCCATTCGTACGCCCACTCTTCTTCATCTTTTCTACTTCTACTTTTTCGTTCGTTTCTTTCATTCTTCTCTCTCTCTCTCTCTCTCTCTCTCTCTTTCTCTCTTGCTGTCTCTTTCTCAGATCACCTCCTGTTACGCCCTTTATCACGTAATGTCTTCCCTTAAGAAAGAAGGGCAGTTCGTTATAAAACGAACGGGGGGGAAAAAAAGATACGAAAGGATCCGCTTCACTGGCTCATACTCGTCGTAGAAGAAACTGCTCGAATTTCCTTTCGAAAACCTTTTCCTCTCCCTTCCCTCTCTCTTTCTCTCTCTCTCTCTCTCTCTCTTACTCTTTCACTCTCTCACTCTTTCTCGTCACTCCTTTTCTCTTTCCCTCTCTTTCCCTCTCTCTCTCTCTCTCTCTCTTTCTTTCTCGTCATCCCTTTTTTCGTTCGTTCCTTAAATTTCTTTGCAATACAATCCTTGATCCCGAAGAAAATCAAATACAATGATTAGAAGGGTGAACTAATCCTCTGAGATTAGTCGTACGATCGCGAGAAATACATTGATGATAACTTTAACGATCCTAAGTTAATTTCTTCGGATCTGTGAACGAGTCGTACTACTGAGAACCGTAATCACCATAAATTTTTCTCCAACAATTTTATATATATATATAATATGTGTGTGTGTGTGTGTGTGTGTGTGTGTGTGTGTATGTTTGTGTAATTTTATATATATATATATATTCTTTTTTTTCGTCACAACTGCTTTAATATAAAATATAAAACGAAAGATTGATTGAAATACAATTAATTAAAATTAAATTTCAAATAATATATTTAAATTGTAAATATAAGAGAATTAAATTATTTTACAAAGAAATTGATGCGAACGTTTAAAATAAGTCCAACGTGTATCGAAGATCCGGCTTAAGGTAAAACCAATGGAAAGGGAGGAAGGGCGCATTTAAACGGATATATTTAAATGCGCGAACGTCGAAATCGTCGAAATCGGTGAAAAAGAAGAAAAGAAAAACGAAAGAAAAAAACAAACGAAAAAGGAAGAAAAAAAAAAAAGAAAGAAAGAAAGAAAGAATGAGAGTAGTAGTGTAACCATATATGCATATCCAAGAGAAAAAAAGAGACAGACAGACAGACAGACAGAGAGAGAGAGGAAGAGAGGAAAAGAGAGAAAGAGAGAGAGAGAGAGCAAACCACTCGAAGAAGGTTTCTCTTCGACGTTTCTCCACATACGAGGCGTGTCTAATCGGGAGATCGGCTCAACCCCTTCTTTCCCTTCCCCTGTACGAACGCGACTTGGCCCACCTGTCCAGGATTACCTTAGAGACCATTGTGTCAAGTCTTAAAGAAGGCCAATCTCTCTCTCTCTCTCTCTCTCTCTCTCTCTCTCTTTTTCTCTTTTTTCAACAAAGATCGCAATAGTACGTAACAAAGAACTGAATTAATATTTAAAAATGACCTGGTTTTTCTCGACTCTTCTTTTTTTATTTTTTATTTTTTCTCCTTTATTTTTTTTCAATGAATTTCTCTCTTCCCCTCTCTCTCTCTCTCTCTCTCTCTCTATTTTTGTTTGATTCCATATACATCGTTCATTATTTGATCTAAAAGTATACTTTTTTTTTTTTTTTCATTGTTGTTGCAGGGTGTTTATTGGACAATTCGGCACCACGGGGCCCACCCGATGTGCCACCCCGTAATCCTACAATGAGCCGTCTTAACGGAAGACTGCCAGGAAGTCACGCAGCAAGCGATCACGAACGCGATCCCGATCTCGAGCCATCCTGTCTCGTACGCACCCCATCCGGTAACTTCTACAATATACCAAGTGAGTCTCTTGCTCGTATGTCTTGCCTTCGTTAAGTCTGATTTATCGGTTGGAAGATGAAGAAGAACGGGGAAAGGGCCAAAAGAAAAAGAAAAAGAGATAGAGAGAAAGAGAGAGAGAGAGAAAGATCGAAGACGTGAGAAACGATTTTATCTTTTGATCTCTCGTTTCATTCTCCTTCTTCTTTTTATATTTCATTCTTTCTCTTTCGATCTTATCCTCTCTTTTTCCTCTTTTTTTTTCTTTTTTTTTTTTTCTTATTTCATTATATTAGGTTGGAAACTATGAAACGAGCGTTGAATGAGAATAAATAACTAAAGAAAAACGTCCGTTTCATAGTTTCCAACCTAATATTATCTATCTTTCTCTGATTCGACGTATATATATATATATATATTATGTACGAAAATTTGTTTTAATCGTCGAGCTAATCGTATAAATGTATCTCTCTCTCTCTCTCTCTCTCTCTCTCTCTCTTTATCTATCTATCTATCTATTTATTTATTTTTTTTTATCTTTTAACACGTTTCGTGCCATGTGTACCACCGGTGGTACACGTTAAACTTGATCTTTGGGCCACGTGTACCACCGGTGGTACATGCAGTTTTTTTTTTTCTTTAGTCAAAATAACAAATAGCCTGAACGACAAGTCAGGCAAAAATGGTTTAGCACGGAACGTGTTAAACTCGAACGAACATTTCTAACGTTATAACGTCATTAAATTATCATCCGACATACATATATATATATATATATATATATATATATATATATATATATATATATATATATATATCTTCTGTAATTGTTAGTCTTTAAAGAAAATTTAAAAGTTATAAATGTGATGAAAGAAATCAAAGAGACGAAGAGAGAAAAGATAAAAGTTGTACATGAATTTTTGGTTGTTACTTGAAATAGAAGGGTTACTTTAAAATATAGACTTAAAACGAGTCGCGAAGTTGTTTTTCGTACTTTACACGAGTAAACGCGTGTCTCGTCTGCGATATAAGTTCGAGAAACGACTCTCAAAGATCAAAAGTAACTCTCACCATGCTTTCCTTGGACTTTACGAAAAGTATATATGAGTACATCTATAAAGTTAACTTCGATTTTCCCATCGAAAGTCAAACATTTAAAGACTTCTGAGTCGAGAAAGTAAGAGAGAGAGAGAGAGAGAGAAAGAGAGAGAGAAGGAGAAGAAAGAGGGGGAGAAGGATAAAGTAAACGAGTCTAATATTTGACGAGCCAAGATCGAAAAAGAGCACAAATACTTCTTGGAACAGTTTGAAAATTGTAATACGTAAGATTTAAAGACCATTTTTCATAGTATGATAATGTCAATCGTTGTTGTATAGATGCCGACGATACGATTAGTTAATGGAGGTGCGAGTGAGATAAATAGAGAATAGAGAGGGGATAGATGACGTCTTTGACGAGGGTATAGGTCGTAATCGGTTGTAACTGGCTAAGAGTAAACCGAATAAAAGATAAGAGAGGGGGGGAGTAGAGAGAGAAAGCAATAGTATATAGTAGCCGATAAATTCTGTGAACTATCAACTCTCCCTTTTCTCTCTCTCTCTCTCTCTCACTTATCATCCCCTCTCTTTCTCTCGCTCTAGTTTGCTGCTTCCTATCTTATCGACGAAGTAGAACCTTTAAAGATCTCCAAGAAGGTCTCGAAATTACCTGAAAACTCTTCGAAATTCTCTTTTAAACTTTTCTAACTCGCTTGTTTGTCGAAATACCGACAACGATCTTCTTCTCTCTCTCTCTCTCTCTCTCTCTCTCCCTTTCTCTCTTTCTTTATTATTTCTCTTTTTATCTTTTAAAGAACAAATCAACATTTTCTTTTATTCGACATCAATGAGGACCAATAATAGATAAATAGCAAATATTTCTCTTTTTTAATAATATATTTTTTCCTTTTCTTCGTAGAAAAAATATTAGTT
>NC_062190.1:1435000-1442500 GCF_912470025.1 Vespa velutina
GAGCTGTAACGAAATTCGCAAAATAGTCGTGAAGTTGAAGAAGAAGAAGAAGAAGAAGACAGATCTGAGATTGAAAAATTGGGAATAACAATGAACGGTACCGATCGTAAGCGATGGAAAAATCCCATTTGGATATATCTGTCGATTTTAAAGAATGATCGATCTTTTTCTTTTTCTTTTTCTTTTTTTTTTTCTTTTTTTACTTTTTGACAAGGGGGAAGGAAAGATAAATTTTTGCGAAATAAGAAAGAAAGAAAAAAAAAAAAAAGAAAAGAAATGTTGACAATAAGTTATTCCTATGCTCTTTAATATCTTTCTCATTGTTTCGTTTATTTCGTTGGTAAAATGAAAACGATTTAAAATGAGTCGTCCTTCCACGAAAGATAATTTATATTGTCTTAAAGATAAAGAAAGAGAGAAAGAGAGAGAGAGAGAGAGAGAGAGAGAGAGAAAGGCACATACAGAAAGAAAGGAAAGGAAAGGAAAGGAAAGGGAAAAGATGCACGTTCTCGAAGAAGATGCTCCGGCATCTGCTTTTCGTTTTCCATTATAGAAGGTTGCAACGAAAACAAACAGAGTTCCTCGCGAACCTGGGAAAGCGAGCACCTGCCTTTAAATATTTTCATTAAGCATTTGTGAGTTACACGGGATCGTGGTAACGGGCTCCTTCGAGATAAATACGCGCTCTAAAGACGAGTGAAGACGAATGGATAGGAAAGAGAACATTCTCTCTTTCTCTCTCTCTCTCTCTTTCTTTCCCTCCCCCCACTCTTTCTTCTTGTTGCTCTTTCGTTAAAGCATCACGACGAGTAGATGGAAATATATTTCGAGAACGTACTCAATGTTAATAATACGGTATGCCACCAATTACGTCAAGTCTATCGAGAAACTGCACAATTTCGTAATGGAGTTGTTGGCAAAGAGAGTACACAAGTGTGTGTATGTGTGTGTGTGTGTGTGTGTGTGAGAGAGAGAGAGAGAGAGAGAGAGAGATAAGGGAGTCAAAGCACCCTCGAAAAAGTCTCCAATAAACGCAAAATGTCAGATCTTAAAACTGTCCTTGTGTGTTATCTTTGTGAGCATCGAATCGAAAGAAGTTATGGTGAATTAAGTTACTTTCGAAAAGAATGTTAGGTATGAATCGTGGTTTAAGGAAATTTAAGTACACATTTAAATGTACAATAGTATCTAAATTAATTAATAAATTTTTATTATTATTATTATTATTATTATTATCATAAAATAATTTGTTTTCTAACAACACGTTTATTTATAACATTGTACGTATTATCTATCATAAGAGCTGAAAAGAATTTCTCTTTATGATATATACTCGTTAACAATGTTATCAATAAAGTTTACATCGATTTTTAATTAATTACATATTATTTATATTATCTATATATTATTTATATTTAGATATTATTTATATATAGAAATATTCATAAGCAATGATTATTATTTTTATAGAATCAATGAAGATAAATCTAATGTAATAAAAATATCGATTTTATTTCTTTGATTTCAGAGTACCTTTACCTTACGGTCATGCCCCATCGATGATCCCGATGAGGAGACAAAGCATTCGCTGCCATTTCCGCAAAGGAATCGATTGGTGCAGCTGGAAACTAATTGCGATAGTTGTAATTATGCTCTCCCTTTGCTTAACGGCAGCGTTGACCTATGTCGCAGGTTAGTTACAAATAGAATCAATTCTTTTCGATGACGTTATATTACATGTAATAAATTAATTAAAAGAAATCATGAAAAATAAAATCAATATATATATATATATATATAAATTGAATTTTTTCTTCCTCTTTTTTTTCAGCATCGAACATAGTAACCTGGTCTTATCAAGGTACGAAAGCGTGCACAGTATTAATCGGTGACAACACAGACGTAAAATCACCGACGAGCGAGTCGAACAAAACGTCTACGTCGACGGCAACGACGTCATCACAATCGGGCAGTGGTAGAACGCGACAGCTAACACCGGCAGGAGGTAATATCAATCCCTGGGCTAGCATGCTAGATCGTTCTGTGTATTCTCGTAAACGTAGAGACGTCATATTTAACCGGCATGCAACTGTATTATCGCACGACATTTCCTCGATCACCAAATCCCAAAATTTCCTTGGAGAAGTCAAGGGATATACGGTAACATCTACCACATCGAATACGTTGCATGAGAATAATCAGGGTAAGGTTGTCTTTATGCATGACACGGAACATACGAAAGTGCCTAATCTAAATGGAAAATCCGACGAAGCGGCTTCGTTTCCCGAGGAAACGGAAAAGCGTGAAAGAATGGAAGAGTCAACGAGAACTTATCCCTTGGGAACAATGCCGCTAGTCGTTCCTGTTTCTGACCCTTCCATTATCGCTGCTAACTACTCGCACTATGATACTACAACTACCGCTATCGTATCTGTTTCTGGGTCTTCGTTCTCTACTAGCTCTGATCCTTATCATTCGATTCGCTATTTCTCTTCTTCATCCGAGAAATCATCTTCTCGTGAATTGTACGAAACAAAGGACTTTATTACCGAAGAACCATCATCCACTTTTCATACAACGAATCGTCGAAAATACGAGGCGAACACTTTGATGTCTTCCATTGAAAACAACAAAGATTTCCCAGGAGTTCCACCGATAGTAGTAGATGAAATACCTTACGACGATGGAGTTTCAATGAACATTGAAAATCGTAATATGATAGATGATAGTATAATACAACCAATGTTAGAAACCAGTACTGTAGAACTAACGGATAATGTAGATTCGAGTATTGGCAGTAATGCTATACTTCCTGACACCGTTCCTAACCCAGGAAATCGATCGTCTAAAGTAAATAGCTTTAGCACGGATATGGTGAACGATCTTGAAGAATACGCCGGTATAGAAAGTAGTAGTGCTTCTTCGCTAGAGTTATCTACTACTATAGATATTCAGAAGGAAAACGAGAGCAGAGAAACGTCCTCGATTCGAGCCAACGATTTTAATTGGAACGAGACGAGTACGACGGAAAAAAGAAATGAGATCACTAAGATCGATCGAATTGACAAACGGGAAAATAGTTCGATTCGTGGGGACAAGTTGTCTATGAAAATTGTGGAAGAGACTGCGAACGAATCTCAAGATCGAGAACATTGTCCTGACACTTCCACCGTTGTAAAGGAGACGCGAGAATTGTCTCGAGAGGATTCTTCGTCTGAGTCCGTCGAAGATCCTTCTGGACCGATAAAGACCTCCGAGAAATCTGAAGAACTTCAACGAGATTATCCCATACCGATTTACAGCTACGGACAGGATGAGGTTGAGATTGTGAAATTAAATCAAGGCACGAAATCGGGTACAACGACAAAGACAAGGACGGTTTACAAACCAATCGATAATACTGATAAGAGATCCGACATACTTAATAACGAAGTGAAAACACTTAGTAAAAATCATCAATTGGATCAACAAAAGGATGATCTTCGGGTCGTAATGAGAGAAGGTAGCGACGAAGAATTTTTACGAAAATTTGAAGAACAATTTTATAAAGAGGAATATTCCGAAAGGAATGAACCAATAATAAAGAAAGCTATTAAAAGCAACGGGCAATTGGAGAACAAGGAAGATAATAATACGCATGAAAAATCGCATGATTCGTCAAACAATGCTTTCAATGGGGATACAAAGCTTCCGATAGTTCAGCACGTGCAGATCATCGAAGTACCGATCGAACGCGATCACCGATCATCGTCGTCATCGTCGTCCTCGTCATCATCGTCATCGTCATCAACATCATCGACTCATCGAGTGCTCGTAAACGTGACGATCGCGAACGGAGACTCATCATCGGGTGCTTCTCGGCCTCTCTACGTGCTTTCGGTCTCTGTACCAATGGAAATCGAGCCAGACGATCATTCAGCGAATTTTCATGATATAAAAACATCATCCTATTCTCAAAACGATAATCGAAAGATAACCGAGAATATCGTTAACGTCGAACCGATCGACGTAGTTCGTCTTCCACCTCCCCCTCAACCACCCGCTTCACCGCCACCTCCAATTTGGGGTGGTGGCGAGTGTGAATGCTCTTGCCCGTGCATGGACTCATCCTCTGACGAATGGGACAATTTTTCAGCGATCGACGAAACTAATCTCATATTCGAACAGGATTTCGATCAAAATGAACTCTTGGATAACAATTCGAGTTCCTTCAACGTTCTTTCGTCAATTCCAGAGATCGAAGTCAAACCTACCGATGAACTTGAAATAAAAAATGAAAAGAAAATAAACCAGATCAGTTTTGAGGATTTGTTAAAGGACAATACCACGTTAACCTTAGAAGATTATTATACCGAGGAGGACAACGAATCAACGACCGAGTCCTCCTCGACTTCCGAACCGGAAACAACTACCAACGATGTTATGTCATGTTCTGCAACCACTTCACTACCCCCAGAGCCTATTATATTGATTCTTGAAGGTGAGGCCTCGTTTACTTCTTTCTTTCTTCCTTTCGAATGTTTCTTACTTCTGTTTCTCTCTCTCTCTCTCTCTCTCTCTCTATCTATCTCTATCTCTATTTCTCTCTATCTATCTACCTATCTTTTTTTCTCTCTCTTTCATACTGTATTTTATATTTCACAATTTTTTTTTTCTTCCTTTCTATCGCTAATGCTCGCTTCTTCGCTTGCCCTCGACACTTTTAGTTGCAATGTACATGTATTTGTTTGTTTTTAAGGATTGAATTAGTTTCAGTTGGCTGAGGCGTTAACTATCTATACGCTTTTACGTGATCGTTGTGGATGGTTTTCTGTAAGATTTTACGTAGATCATAGTTCAATATTAATTTAATATATAATTATTATCCTTTATTTAATAATCCTTAATTAATATAATAGTATACTATGATTTGTATCTCAGTATTATTCTTCATAATTATTATTAATAGTAGAATCGATTAAAGTATTTTTCTTTAATCACATAGAATTGTGATAAATAATTTCTAGGTTAAAATATGTATCGACGTATAAAAAAAAAAAAAGAAAAAAAAATTTATCACTTAATTAACAATCCGACGCTTCAATAGGTTACAAGTGATTGATAATCGAACGAGTGAGTTATCGTTAAGTAAGACACACAAATTAAATCGCTAAATCGCATAGCATCCGAAGCCTAAGCTTCTGTTTTAAAAACGATTATACGCTTCGACGAATCAAACGAAATCGATTTTACGTCGGACGACGGAAAATCGAAATCGTTAAAACTTTGAGTTCTATGGACACATATACATGCGTTTAGCGAATTAGATCACTGTCGACTATGGACGCATATATGCGTTCATTAATTGTTTCGATCTCTCGCGCGTTTCAGATAATTTCATATTCAAAGATATGATTTATATTTTAATGTATCGAATAAAATAATTAATTAATTCTTGCATTATTTAAATAATAGTTGCATCTTGCCTTATTCGATCGAGTTCACATTGGCAAAAAAAAAAAATAAAAAAAGAAAATTATTCCGTCCTCAGCGATCAAAATCGCTAGGCGCGCATCGTCCACGCTGATTGCTTATGCCAAAAGTATTCAGCGCTCAAAGGGTTAAACAATCGTACACATTTACGTCGATCGCACGTCTAATTTTTTTATTTATCATTCGCAGGCGCACGAACCTTCCCCGCTAGATCATTCCCACCCGATGGTACGACCTTCGCTCAGGTTGGCCTTGGACAAAAGCTCAGTAAAGAGATTCAACCTTACAGCTACTGGAATATGCAATTCTATCAGTCGGAAGCCGCCTACGTTCGTTTTGACTACAACATACCACGTGGTGCGAGCATCGGTGTATACGCAAGAAGAAACGCTTTACCAACACACACGCAATACGACCTCCTGGAAGTACTCAGCGGATTCAAAGCTCGGACCACCAGGGCGTCCCATGTTAGTGTTATTGTATGTGCCGATACCCCGTTTCTTTCTTTTTTTTTTTCCTTTCTTTTCTTTTCTTTTCTTTGGTTTTATTTATTTATTTTATCCTTCTCTTTCTCTCTCTCTCTTTCTCACACTCACTTTTTTAGTTTATTTCTTTCTTTCCTTAGTTTATAACAACTTCGTCTTTCGCCAAAGGAACACGTAAAAATAATCCTTGTCGCAGTCTTCGTTTTGTTTGATATCTTCTTTATTTTCCTTTTCTTTATCGTTCCTTCAAACCTTAGCGTGTTAAACGTGACCCGAAAAGTTTGAAAAGAAAAATTGGAACGATGAAGTTACGTGCCATGTTAAACATCATATATATATATATATATATATATATATATATATATATATATATATATATATATATGTAGTATGAAAAATTTATCGCAACATTTTAGGTGTAAAACAACTATAATCGTTCTTAATTATTCTCTATAGCCGTCTATAAAGAAAGAAGTAACTCATTATATGGAACCCGGTCATTGGTTTCTTTCACTTTATAATGACGATGGCGATCCTCAAGAAGTCTCCTTTATTGCGGTTATTGCCGAGGACATGACCCATAATTGTCCGAATGGTTGCAGCGGAAAGGGAGAATGTCTTCTTGGTCATTGTCAATGCAATCCTGGTTTCGGTGGTGAAGATTGCAGCGAAAGTGTATGCCCCGTTCTTTGTAGTCAACGAGGTAAATTATTTTCATTGTCAAAAATTTGTTAATCATAATGTATATTATATATATATATATATATATACATACTCAATTTCTAAATACATAATATATATATATATATATAATATATTATAATTCTGAATTATAATATATTATAATATTATATATATGTGTGTGTGTGTATTAAATTTTTATTTATTTGTTTGTAGGTGAATATATTAATGGCGAGTGTCAGTGTAATCCAGGTTGGAAGGGCAAAGAATGTTCCCTTAGGCATGATGAGTGTGAGGTACCAGATTGCAATGGTCACGGGCATTGCACTAACGGAAAATGCAATTGCGTTCGCGGTTACAAAGGGAAGTTCTGCGAGGAGGTGGATTGTCCACATCCGACGTGCTCGGGTCACGGTTTTTGCGCAGAGGGAACATGTATTTGTAAGAAGGGATGGAAGGGCGCGGATTGTAGTCAGATGGATAAGGAAGCATTGCAATGTCTACCAGATTGCAGCGGTCATGGAAACTTCGATCTCGAAACTCAAACTTGTTTGTGCGAGCCTATGTGGTCCGGTGACGATTGCTCAAAAGGTAAAAACAATTCGTGTGAATTATTATTTATATCCCCTTTATTAAAAATTGTCGACGAATCGTTTGACAAATTTTCGAAAAAAGAAAAAAAAAGGGAAGAAGAAGAAGAAAGAAAAAACATTTAAAAGATTTTTCTTTACTCTCTGTCGTTCATTTTTCAGAACTATGCGATTTGGATTGCGGTCCTCATGGTCATTGCGTGGATAACGCTTGTGATTGTTTACCCGGTTGGTCCGGAGAACTTTGCAATCTGAAACAATGCGATCCACGA
>NC_062190.1:1447500-1477500 GCF_912470025.1 Vespa velutina
GAGTTGTCACGCACCTTGGTACCGGACTAATGGGAGTACGTGTTAGCACGAGTACACCTTTGGAAGGCTTTACCCTGACAAGAGACGACGGTTGGTTCGATCTACTGGTGAACGGAGGTGGTGCAGTGACCTTGCAGTTTGGGAGGTCACCTTTCAAGCCGCAAAGTCATATCGTCTTCGTCCCATGGAATGAGGTAAGAGGAAATGAATAGAGTTTCAACAAGGGCTTTTATACCTCTCTCTTTCTCTCTCTCTCTCTCCCCCCACCCACCCATCATCCCATACGAAAAGTCTAATCGGATGTAAATTTATTCTTATCATTATTCTTGGTTCCCTTAGGTCGTGATAATCGACAAAATAGTAATGAGTACGGCTGAGGAGAAACCACCGGTTCACGTGCCACACGCTTGCGCGGCCCATGACTACGACTTGATGAAACCTCTTGTCCTGGCAACGTGGAAACAGGGCTTTCAGGGTGCTTGTCCTGATAAAAGCGCCATCTTGGCGGAATATCAGGCCATACAGGAGAGTTTGCAAATACCCGGGACTGGTTTAAATCTTGTATATCACAGTTCAAGAGTTGGAGGTTATTTATCAACGATACAAGTCCAATTGACCCCTGAAACGATACCACCCACTCTCAGTTTAGTCCATCTAAGGATTTCGATCGAAGGAATCCTTTATGAGAGGACATTCGAGGCCGATCCGGTGATCAAGTTCACGTATGCTTGGAATCGATTAAACGTTTATCGTCAACGCGTTTATGGGGTTACAACCGCGATGGTTAAGGTTGGCTATGAGTATAATGATTGCAAAGACATCATTTGGGATGTTCAAACCACTAAACTCAGCGGCTACGACATGGCAATCTCGGACGTTGGCGGTTGGAATCTTGATATTCATCATAGATATAACTTCCACGAGGGTATTTTACAAAAGGGAGATGGTTCTAACATATATTTGAAACATAAACCTAGAGTCATTCTTACTACGATGGGTGATGGTCATCAAAGACCTTTGGATTGTTACGATTGTGATGGACAAGCTTCGAAACAACGTTTACTCGCACCAGTTGCTCTTGCCACTGCACCAGACGGATCCATTTTCGTCGGTGACTTCAATTTGGTTAGAAAGATTTTGGTAGATGGAACTGTCAGGACGATTGTTCGACTAAAGTAAGTACGAGATAATATTATTCAACGGTATCTCCCATCCAATACATAGAAATAAAACAATATATTTATAAATATAAATATTTTTCTTACAGTGCTACTAGAGTCTCCTATCGATATCATATCGCTATAAGCCCACTCGATGGTTCCCTTTACATTTCGGATCCAGAATCTCATCAAATTCTTCGTGTACGCAATACAAGTGACTATACTGATCCTGATCATAATTGGGAAACCGTCGTTGGATCAGGAGAACGTTGTCTTCCAGGTGACGAGGCACATTGCGGAGATGGTGCATTGGCAAGAGACGCAAAATTGGCTTATCCGAAAGGAGTTGCTGTTTCTATAGACAACGTTCTTTATTTCGCTGATGGTACAAATATCAGAATGGTGGATAGAGATGGAATCATAACAACAGTAATCGGTAATCATATGCATAAAGCCCAATGGAAACCAATTCCTTGTGAAGGCACCTTAAACGTCGAGGAAGTACATCTTCGTTGGCCAACGGAATTGGCTATCAATCCGCTCGATAACTCTTTACATATGGTCGATGATCACATGGTACTTCAATTGGCTCCAGACGGTCGTGTAAAAGTTGTAGCAGGTCGTCCTTTGCATTGTGCCTCGCCATTGTCATCGTTCGACACCGAACTTGCCACTCATGCCACTTTGGTGATGCCTCAAAGCATTGCCTTTGGCCCATCAGGAAATCTATATATCGCTGAAAGTGATTCTCAGCGAATAAATCGCATAAGAGTTATCGGCACGGATGGTAAAATATCACCGTACGCCGGTGCTGAATCCAAATGCAATTGCCTCGAACGTGGCTGCGATTGTTTCGAAGCTGATCATTATTTAGCGTCCACCGCAAAATTCAATACCATATCGTCCGTTGCGGTTTCACCTGACGGTGTCGTACATATCGGAGATCAGGCCAATTATAGAATACGTTCTGTTATGGCAAGTATACCCGATGCTAGTGACGCCAGAGAATATGAGATTTATTCGCCAGATACGCAAGAGATTTATGTCTTCAATAGATTCGGTCAGCATATAGCTACTAAAAATATTCTAACAGGTGAAACGGTGTATCTGTTCACGTATAATGTCAATAGTAGTAATGGCAAGCTCAGCACTGTCACGGATGCGGCTGGCAATAAAGTCTTCCTCTTACGTGACTATAGTAATCAAGTAACTTCCATTGAGAATACCAAAGGACAAAAGTGTAGATTAAGAATGACTAGAATGTGGATGTTGCATGAATTCAGTACACCAGATAATTACAACGTAACGTTCAATTATCATGGGCCCACTGGACTATTAGCCAACAAATTGGATAGCACAGGACGTGGTTATGTCTATGATTACGACGAATTTGGTAGATTGACAAGCGTTGTTACTCCTACCGGTAAAATGATCAGTCTGACGTTTGACCTTAGCTTGAAAGGAGCCATTGTTAAAATCGGACAAAATAACAGAAAGCCCGTTTCCATGCTTATCAAAGGTTCCTCCGTCGTTACGAAAGTTGGCGAGGCCGAACAAAGAACGACCGTTCTTCCTGATGGTTCTGTCGGTATGGTTACACCTTGGGCTCATACAGTTAGCACAGATACTATGCCATATTCGATTCTCGCCGAAATAGAACCGCTTCTTGGTGAAAGTTATCCTGTACTTGCGAAACAAAGAACGGAGATAGCAGGCGATTTGGCCAATAGATTCGAATGGCGTTATTTCCTCAGAAAGGTTCAAGGAAACAAAAATCGTGGCAATTCGAAAGCCGTAGCACAAGTTGGTCGTAAACTTCGTGTAAACGGTGAAATCTTGCTATCTTTAGAATACGACAGAGAAACTAATACCGTCGCCGTTTTCATGGATGATCGAGTAGAACT
Organism: Vespa velutina; assembly: GCF_912470025.1. Lineage (NCBI taxonomy): Eukaryota > Metazoa > Arthropoda > Insecta > Hymenoptera > Vespidae > Vespa > Vespa velutina. Next base: position 1,450,565 of record NC_062190.1, read on the forward strand.
ATTAAATATAACATACGATAGAACTGCACGACCATTGAAATGGGGCCCAAGAAATGGAATTTTTGCTGGCGTTGAACTCGAATACGATCGATTTAGTAGATTAACTAGTTGGACCTGGGGAGACATAAGTGAAACTTATGGTTTCGACAGAGCTGGCCGATTATATGAAATTAAATATAGCGATGGAACGTCAATGATCTATGCTTTTAAAGATATGTTCAGCAGTTTACCACTGAAGGTTACCACTCCACGTGGAAGTGATTATTTGTTACAATATGACGAAGCTGGTGCTCTTCAATCTCTTACAACACCTCGAGGACATATTCATGCGTTCTCCCTTCAAACATCTCTCGGATTCTATAAGTATCAATATTATTCGCCCATGAATCGACATCCATATGAAATTCTTTACAACGACGATGGACAGATACTTGCTAAGGTTTATCCACATCAGAGCGGTAAAGTGGCATACGTTTACGATCATACTGGAAAATTGGAAACCACTTTAGCAGGTAAGTTTGATATAATATATTTATTTACACTATTATGACGCCATATAAAAGAAGAAAATATTGAAAACAAAAGAAAAGAAAATATTACATTATTTAATATTATTTCAGGCTTGTCTTCTATACATTATACGTATCAAGAAACAACAAGTCTTGTTCGTAGCATCGACATCAACGAGCCAAATTTCGAAATGCGTATTGAGTACAAATATCACGCGGGAATTGTCAAAGACGAGAAAATCAAATTCGGAAGTAAAAGTGGCATGGACAATGCTCATTATCGTTATCAATACGACGGAAATGCACGTATATCTGGTATCGAGGTGGACATCAATGGAAAACAACTACCACAGTTACGATTAAAATACAATCAGAATCTTGGTGTATTGGAGGGTGTCGGTGACCTCAGAATCTATAGAAATGTATTCAATAGATCGGTCATGCAAGATAGTAGCAAGCAGTTTTTCACTGTCACAGATTATGACGAACATGGTCGTGTTAAAACTGTTCTAATGAACATTCGTTCTTTGGATGTATTTAGAATGGAACTCGAATATGATAATAGAAATCGTATCAAGATGAGAAAATTGATGATCGGTAAGGATTCCATGGAAAAGAAAGAATGGTCTAGAATGGATAAGATTACGTATAACGCAGATAGTCACGTACTTGAGGTAGCAGATACGGATATAAATTGGCAATACGCCTACGATGAGAATGGTAATATAGTTGGTGTTACCGAGCATAACGAAAAGATCGTATTAGGTTATGATAGCGGAGATCGGGTAGTTCAATATGGCGACGTAGAATTCAATTCTTACGATGGCCGAGGATTTGTCGTTATTAGAGGAGAACACAAATACAGGTAGGTCTTTAAGAAATTTATATAATAATAATCGTTTATACTACTAATAAAATTTTATTACGTTCTAACGTTTATTATCGTTCGAATAGGTACAATTCTAGAGGACAGCTTATTCATGCATCGGAACACAAGAAATTCCAAATCTGGTACTTTTACGATGATCGTGGCAGATTGGTATCTTGGAACGACGATCGAGAAAATATCACTCAATTCTTTTATGCCAATCCAAAGACGCCGGATTTAATAACTCACGTACACTTTCCAAAATCTTCTAAGACGTTCCGATTCCTCTACGATCAACGTGATTTCTTAATGACGGTCGAAACCTCTGAACAAAGATTTTATGTTGCAACCGATCAAAATGGTTCACCCTTGGCTCTTTTCGATACCAATGGAAATCTTATTAAAGAAATGCGTCGTACGCCATTCGGGAAAATCATCAAGGACACCAATCCTGATTTTTATTTGCCCATCGATTTTCACGGCGGTCTATTCGATCCAAACACGAAATTGATATATCTTAACAAGAGATTGTACGATCCAACCGTAGGACAATGGATGACACCTGCCTGGGAACAAATGGCGAACGAGCTAACAACGCCAACCGACATATTCATTTATCGTTTCCGTAACAACGATCCAATCAATTTCAAACAGAACGTCGAATACATGACGGACTTGGCAAGCTGGCTTAAACTTTATGGCTACGACATATCTTCAATGCTCGGCTCTGAATATACAAAACAAATGGTTTATCAACCAAGTGCTACGATCACCTCTCCGCAATTAACTCCTGATTTTGGTGTTATGTCAGGATTACAATGTATCGTCAATCGTGTTCATGAAAAATTCTCCGATTTAGGATTTGTACCAAAGCCTTTATTAAAATTGGAACCTAAAACGAGAAATCTTCTTCCAAGAGTAGCACATCGTCGTGCGGTATTTGGTGAAGGAATACTTGTATCTAGAGTCGGTGGTAGAGCATTGGTTAGCGTTGTGGACGGTGTTAACACTGTTGTCCAAGACGTGGTGACGTCGGTCTTCAACAATTCTTATTTCTTGCCTCTTCACTTCAGTGTACACGATCAGGATGTCTTTTATTTTGTCAAGGACAACGCCTTAAAAATCCGAGACGATATGGAAGAACTCCAAAGGCTTGGCGGTATGTTTAATGTTTCCACTCACGAAACAACCGAACACGGAGCAGGAACGTGGAAGGAATTGAGACTTCATAATCCAGACGCAGCGGTTGTTATAAAATATGGTGCAGATCCGGAACAAGAAAGGCACAGGATATTGAAACACGCTCACAAACGAGCAGTCGAGAGAGCATGGGAAATAGAAAAACAATTGGTAATGGCTGGTTTTCAAGGTAGAGGGGACTGGTCGAAAGAAGAAAAAGATGAGCTTTTAAATCGTGGTACCGTTGATGGTTACGAAGGTGTCGACATTCACAGTGTCCATAGGTATCCCCAATTAGCCGATGATCCTGGTAACGTAGCATTTACCAGGGATACCAAGAGGAAAAGACGAAAGAGCGGCAATAGACGTAGCAGAAGCCATAGGCACGACTCGTGATTCGAAAGGACAATGCGAGCTCGGGAGATCCTTTGGGACTTGATTCGCGTGCCCGCGTGAATCTCGTGGTGAAAATAAGTGATGGCAAGGAGAAAGCAAACAAATGATAATAATCTTTCTCGCTATCTCTTCTCGACGCACTCAAGGGGAGTAGTATTATGAACGTTGATATGGTGAATTGGGATTGGGAAATTTGAGGGATCGAAAGAGAGAGAGAGAGAGAGAGAGAGAGAGAGAGAAAGGGGAAAAGAGGAGTGGCGGCATGGAAAAAGTGAAGAAGATGGGATAGGGAAATTTGAAAATGTATAATCTCTCTCTCTTGATCGTTCGCTCCGCGTCCAATGACGTGTCAACTAAAATCGTGCATAAATCCTAAATCCTGGTAAAAGGAAACGCGTTAAATTTGTATTCTTTATAACGATTATTCTCTTCTCGTTGCTGTTGACATATTCGTTTCGGGAAAAAATAATAATAATAATAATAATAATAATAATAATAATAATAATAATAATAATAATAATGACGAAACGAATAAAGAAATTTAAAGAGACTTCGGATATTGTTCTATACAGTATGATCTCAAAAGGAGAAAAGGTTTTTAAATCGAATGAAGTGTTACGCATATACTTTAAAGGTGCCGTCCGTGACGATTGAATATCTAGAAAAACGAGTGCGTGATAAAGAGAGGGCGAGGATACGGGAAAAGTAGAATAAAAGAAATAAGAAGAAGAAAAAGAAGAAGCAGAAAAAAGAAGAAAAAGAAGGTGATAGTCTCGCATATTCGTTGGAACGTCGATCATTGAAAACGGGATTTCGAATAACGTGTGTGTCCTATGTGATCATCATCACAGGATCTCTACAATGTGACATATGAATAATAAAATGACGTTTCGACGTTTGATTATCGAGACACGTACGTGTTCGTCCGAAGATAAAACCGAGAGGAGTATATGAATGAAGATGAAAAAAAAAAAAAAAAAAGAAAAAGAAAAAAAGAAAAGAAGAAGAAGAAGAAGAAGAAGAAGAAGAAGAAGAAAGAAAGAGATACACTAGTGTACTTTCCCACACGTCAGATATTTTTAACATGACGTAATTATGTGTATTAGAGAGAGAGAGAGAGAGAGAGAGAGAGAAAGAGAGAGAGAGAGATGAAAGAGACAGACGCGAGCAATTGTACATAAAGCTAATCGATTAATGGTAAATGTAGATAATATACATATGAACATATATATATATATATATATATATATATATATATATATATATATATATATATATATATATATATATGAACGCGAAACTCTCGGTTAAAACCGGGGGATAGAACTGTCGATAAAGAAAAAAAAAGGAAAAAAAAAAGAAAAAGGAAAAAAAAATGGGAAAAAAAAAAAAACAATGCTTTTTTATATGTATTCGCGCCAAGTACGCGACTAGGTAAAAAGGGAAATAAAAGTGATGCGTGACAGAAAACGTTGCGATGGATATAGTGACGGAACGGAACGATAATAGAGATAGAGAGAGAAAGAAAGAGAGAAAGAGAGAGAGAGAGAGAGAGAGAGTTGGTAATTTCGAAAAGTATGATTTAAATCAGACTAATCCGTAAGCCGTCACGCGTGCTGTCGTGCCGTTTAAATGTTACGCGAAGTGTGCTAAAGAGGTGTTTTCACTCGATATGTCGGTAGACACGTGTAAATAGTTCGATAGATAACGGGACGCGTTCGCGTGTCGCGAGTAAAAGGGAAGAGAGATCGTTTTTAACGATTACGTTCTTCCCTTCTCTTCGGCATAGTAGTAGACGGGGTGGGAGGGTGGGAGGGGCCGGCATCGGGGGCGGCGGCGGGGGGGAAGAAATAAACACGGTCGAAATGATATTGTCCACGAGAGAAATAATCGCTAATAAATAATGATATGATAACGTTAAGAATAATAAAACGATTAATAATAAGAATAACGAGGATAAGAAGTAATAAGAAGTAATAAGGAATAGTAATAATTAACGAAGTTTATGATAAAAGGTAATATTACTATTGTACGAAAATGCCCCGCCTATCTTTCTACTAAAAATGAGAAATTATTTTTTGAATTGTGTCGTCGAAGAGGTCCTTTGTAGCCACCGTGTGTCTGTGGGATCGTCCTCCCTTTTTCCCCTCCATAATAATATAATATACCATTCTACCCTCGTTCAACCCTCGCGAAACTTCATTGAAAAAAAAAAAGAGAAAAAAATAAAAACAAAAAAAAAAAGCAAACAAAAAAAGAAGACACATCCACTGTCCTGTCCTGGTCCCCGTATAAAAAAAGAAAAGAAAAAAAAATGAAGTAAAATAAAATAAAATAAAATAAAATAAAATAAAATAAAATAAAAAAAAAAACGCATACTTTGTAAAAGATATAGTTGAACATTGTCGGTGTTTATCAGTATCGAGTAATGAAGTAAAAATGAAAAGAAAAAAAGAAAAAAAAAAAAATGTAGATCGAACTCCGTGGTTTGGATCAAATGAAGTAACTGAGCATAGAAAGTAAAGAGAACAAAAAAAAAATATAACTGCATACGTATAATTATAATAGAGAGAGGGAGAGAGGGGGAGAGAGAGAGAGAGAGAGAGAGAGAGAGAGAGAGAGAGAGAGAGAGAAGAGCAACGAGCCAACGTGTGCGAGTGTGCCACGGTCGCTCAACCACGTTGTGTTCCACGTAGGTGTATAATAAATTATAAAAAGAATAAAAGAAGATAAAAAAAAAAAAAAAGAAAAAGTATACATAATCATAATTGCAGCGTACGTAACTAGTTGACGAGTTGTGACGACTGTGTGAAAGGGGGGGGGGGGGGGTGTGCGCGGGGCGGGGGGTGGGCGGGATGGGTGGGAGATTTAGTGAGCAATTTAAAAAAAAAAAAGAAAAAAGAAAAAAGGTAAAAAAAAAAATGCGAAGAAAGAAAATGAAAAAAAGGAGTATGCCTAATGACCCTTATACAGAGATTTACATTGTACATATCCGTTGTGCATAGACAGAATGTGCCGGCAGAATATCTTTTGCATTTTCTCAAAAAAAAAACCAAAAAAAAAAAACTAAACGAAAAGAAAAGGAAAGGGAAGATTAAGGAAAGGAAAGAAAAGGAAGATGAAAATAACATATGAAACGACGAGAGATCACGTACGACGCGAGACCGAAGTAAAAACTTCTCTCTCATTTATAAATAATAAATTCAAATTTTACTTTTTACGACGCTCCAAAAGATCTCTATTTTAACGATTTTGCAATCCCGTATGTATCTATGTCGTCGTGATTTCCCATCGATCTTCTATAAAATTCGTTGTTTCTCAATGATTCTTCTTTATCTATTTGTGAGACCCGACACGTGCATACATCCATATAAACATATTCTATTATTAACTAAACGAAACGACACACGCGCGACGAACTGTGATTCAAATTCTAATCTCTCTTCTCGTATTATTTTGTCAATTTAAAAACGAATAATTCTTGCCGAATTTAATTTTCACATTTTCAATCCATAAAATTGATTTCGCTGGCATCGTTGAAATTTGCGGTTTACGCGTTTGTTTGTTCGTTTATTTTTTATTTTGTTTCCTTTCTTTTTTTTTCTCTTTTTTTATTGTTTTTTTTTTTTTTACCAAAACCCGGCAGAATATAACAAATATAATAGATAATAATACTAAAGATAATAGTAATAATAATAATAATAATGATAATGATAATGATAATGATAATGATAATGATAATGATAATGATAATGGTAATTAAAAGAGAAAAAAAAATGGAAAAAGAACAAAAAACGAAAGCAGAAGAGGAAGAAGAAGAAGAAGAAGAAGAAGAAGAAGAAGAAGAAGAACAAAAAACAGAAAATAGTAAAGAAAACACGTTGGACGTGGGAGAAGGCTTGTAAAAAGTTTATAACTTCGCCTATTACGCGAATTGATAGGTAAAAAATAGGAAAAAAAAAAAGAAAGAGAGAGAGAGAGAGAGAGAGAAAGAGAAAGAAAGACAGAGATAGAAAATCGACAAGACATTTAAAAAGAAATGAAAAGAAGAAGAAGAAGAAAAAAAAAAGCCCTGTAATCGAGTTAAACTTTACGCTTAAGCACGTTGCTTCCTTCGCGCTTGCGCTATTATGTCGACGAGGAGCGAGTTCCAGGAGATATTTTCAAAATTTGTCGGGATTATCCCGCACTTCATCCCCCCCTCTTCTTCTCGCTCGGAATTGATGATGGGAATCGAACCTTGACGACGATCACGCGTAGGAAGGAAGCGAAATTTATTATTGTTACGCACGGCCCACCTATTTCCTATTTTCCTCTCGTAAAGATGTGTATATATATATATATATATATATATAATCTTTGCAAGTGGAAAAGAAAGCGGGTGTGTCGGCACGCGACTAAGGAAAAAGCAATACTTCGTAAAACTATCGTGTATGTTGTCTTAAATAATACCGAAAGCCTGCTGCGAGGAAAAGCAAGTGAGAGATATGTTTAGGGAGAGAGAGAGAGAGAGAGAGAGAGAGAGAAAGAAAGAGAGAGAGAGAGAGAGAGAGAGAGAGAGAGAGTGTGTGTGTGTGTGTGTATGAAAGAGAGAGAGAGAGAGAGAGATAAGAATGTGCGTTGATATGTCATGTATGTACGTATGAGAGAGAGAGAGCAAGTACCACTATACATATAAATATAAATATAAAAAAAAAATATATATATATAGATATATATAGATATATATATATATGTATATATATATATATATATATATATATATACATATTAATATATGCAAAAATTGTGTTAACGATAAATATCGTGGAAGGGGAAAGAAAGAAAGTTGTGCGCTTTTCTAAAAGTATAAAACAAAATGAAGCGAATCCGGAGGTTTAAATGGTCCTCCTCGCGAGAGGTATAAAAAGAGAGTAAAAAAAAAAAAAAAATTAATTAAAAAAAAAAAAGGATAAAGATAAATGATAAATGATGGGAAAAAAGAATCGAGAGAGATAGAGGGAGAGGGAGAGTTCGTGAAACGGAGAGAAAGAGAAAGAGAGAGAAACAAGAGACACTTATTTGGACCGATCGATCGCTCGTCACTTCACGATTTGTAAAAGTGCGTGCACGGACGGGTGTCACGGTCACGTGACAATTTAATTTTGTACATAAAAGCGACGAACGAAAATGATTATATTTTATTCCATTGACGAATTTCGCGTCTGAAGTCGGATCGGCTGGGGGACTGGGAGGGTGACTGTGAGAAACATAAAAATACTCGCGAATGATAATACTCTTGATCGAACTGGCATAATACTAGTAATAATAATAAATAATAAATAATAAATAATAAATAATAAATAATAATTAATAAAATAATAATAAATAATTAAAGAAAAATCGTGAAGGTCGTCTCAATCTAACGTGTCCCCGTTATACTTTCATAAATATTATCAGAAGAAAAAAAGAAAAAAAAAAAAAAAAAAAAAAAGAAGAAACGCAAAACAATATTAATATTTCCTTACCCCTCGTTAGTCGTGCGTTGAGAGACGGCGAAGAAGAAATAAAATAAGAAAATAATTTTTGATAGAAGGAAAATAGTTCGACGAAGATAATTTTAATGGGAAAAGGTTCGCGATATAAGAAAGAAAAAAAAAAAAAAAAGAGAGAGAGAGAAAAAAAAAATTGCAGAAAATCGAATTACCAGGACAAATAAATTTACGACTCTCCTCCGCTCATTCGATCCTCATTTCGTCCGGCTCGTTCGTCCGTTCGTCTGTATTTTCGTTTTCTTTTTCTATTTTTGTTCTTTTTTTCTTTTCTCGTTTTCTAAGTACACGGAATGGCTGAAAGAAAGAAAGAAAGAAAGAAAGAAGGGGAAAAAAGAAGGAAGAAAAAAAGAAGAAAAGAAAAAGGCAAAAGGAAGGAAGTGGAAAAACATATGTACATATTGATAATTGCGTTCATTGTGTAAATACTCTTTCAAGGAAACATGACAAACGTAAAAAAAAAAAAAAACACATATACACATACACATGGGCACGCATGCGCACGTCATTGTACGCGTCGTGCTCAACGCGCGAGGTTTATTTTATAAGACTACATTATTATATATATACATATATATATATATGTATATATATATATATATACACAGACACACACATACACACATATATATATATAAATATATACATACATACATATATATATATATATATATATTACCGTGTAATGATATTTAACAATAAGGTACATATATTCTATACTCTTACACGCTAAGTACTCAATAAATATATCTATAAAATTTCCTAGTGTTTGTGAATGTCTATATCCATACCTAATCCCGCTAATCCCATCGTATCGTGACGTCTTAAACTACTACCCCTCATCCCTTATCCTTCGCACCATCGTCATCCTACCTTCCTTCTATTCTACCAAGGAAAATAAAATTTTCTATTTATTTACACAAATAGATAAAGTTCACTTAAATATTATCTTGTAAAATTATCCGTCGGATCCGTCGTAAGGTCTTTTTATAAATATTGTTCCTAAATGTTCTCTACCTTTGTCCTAAAACTTTCCATGTATATCTATCTCTTACACGTACACATTTATAAACTAATTATCTCTTTCTCTCACCTTTGCTATCGTCATATATATTTTTCTCTGTTGAATTAAACATTAATGAAAATTAGATTAAGCTTGTATAAAGTTTACGGTAACAAATGAAGAATGAAAATGGAAAAGAAAAAAAAAAAAAAAAAAGAAAAAAGCGTCCTTAGAACGGATCCGTCGCAAATCTGAAAAGTACCTAAGAGAACGCGACGATGTGATGAAAGTTGTTTTTTCTATCGAAAACTATTAAAAGGAGAGATAATTAAAGTCTTTTAGTAACATTAATGACAAGTTGTTATCATTGCTCTCACACTCTCTCACACTCTTTCTCTCTTTTACTAACTCTTTATATATATATATATATATATTTTTTGTTTGTTTGTTTGTTTGTTCGTTTGTTTGTTTATTCTTAAAATACTTAAAGTTCTACACTATATTTTAAAGAAAATATTTTCTTAGATTTCAAATGTCGCTAAGCAAACATAGTTACAATTTATAATATTAGTCCCACATATATATATGTTTATATATATATACATATATATGTATGTATATATATATATATATATATATGTATGTATATACATATATCTCGGATTGGTTTGTTATTAAAAAAATTATAGAACATACAGCTTTTGTACATTGGATGGGTCAGTGAAAATCTGCTATTACAGTAGCGTCTGTGCTGCCATTCTCAGTCTTGACTATTTCCGATTCTCTGGAAAAAACGATGAAAAAGGTAACAAAAATTTGTTATAAATTTATTCTTTATTTTTATTTGACGAAAAAAGATTTGTTAGCAAAGTGTTCAGGGAAAAATATTAACGTAAAAGTAAAATATTTGCAAAGTATAATCCTGATGCGTTAGAAATAAATGAATCGCGAAAAGTGAAATTAGAAAAAAAAAAAAAAGCAAAAAATACAACTACAACAAAATATACGATTAAAGAGAAAAAAAAAAACGAAAAAAAAAAAACAAAAAAAAAAAAAAATGGGAACGTATTGCTTTGAGGATTAATACTGCACAAGATATTCTGCTTTTGTACATTATTTTATTATGAAGTATTTGCTTTGGACAGATCTCCATTTATTACAATTTTTTGTTTACTCTTCTCAACGTATTTACAATCGTTACGTCTTCTGGGAAAAGAAAAATGGAAGAAACATTTTCTTTGTCGCGCTTAAATCGAATTAATAATATTTGAAATTTGCATTTTCATTCTAAAAATCATATCGTATCGTACCGGCGATATTATTTTTCAAAGTGAAATATAGAATTTATCGTTATCTTTATAATAATACCTAAATTTCCCATGAAGAAAAATTGATAAATATGACGATGAAAATAGAAAACTTGAAAATAAATAACAAATGTGCTGATACTTTAAGCAATGCACCGATTCTTACAATTAACGTAGAAATATTTACGTAAAATGTAGACGAATCGTTGACTAAAATCTACAAATCGTACATATGCATATAGATAGTATAATCATAAAACTGGTCGTGTGAGGGGAGGGGTTGGGAGGGGAGGGGGTTGTGGGTGTGGGTGGGGGAAAAAGGGGAAGGTGAAAACCGCTTACTTGTGCAATAAGTGTAACAGATATACCGGTGCAAGATTAATTAGCTGTGAAAAAACGATCGTTATTGGATGTACTACTTACACGCATTGTGTTTATTATGAAACGATCGATATCTATTTCTTTATAAGAGAAATGAGACTATCTTAATTTCTATATATTATTTTGAAATGTATCACACACATTCGTTATTATAAAATCTTATTAATTTTTAATTTACCGTATTAAATAGGTTCACATTTATAATTTCTTTTTAACCGAATACGGTAAGTATTTATATGATTTAATCAAACTATTATTCTTAAATAATTTCCTAAGAGCAATATTAAAAGCATTAACATATCTATCTTATTATTAGAATTTTCCCAAAGCTATTGGGAACATGAAAAATATGTGGAGCACCGTGTACTTTTATCGAGGAATGTGTATTAATTATTAATAATATACTGTTGAAAAATATAGACGGGTCGATGAAGTACCAGGTGCACAGCCAAATTTTACAAAAATATTATCAATAGCTATAGCCATTACGACTTAATATTGCGTTACGCTCTGTTTCCAAGATTTTAAAAATTTTCTGACTAGAAAGATACAAAAGTGTGAAAGAACTATAATTTATCTAACCTTGTATCTTTATCCAAAATACCATATTATTATCTACGAATGTATCCAAAGAAGTCCTACGATAAAAAAAGTTTTGCATCTAAATTTTTATACTGTTAATTTTTCTTCAGTGCAAAAGGAATTAACATAATAAAGCACCTTCGATTTTTTTTTCTTTTTTTTTTTTTTCTTTTTCTTTTTTTTTCTTTTTTTTTTTTTATTCCTGAACACAGGCGTTCCCACTGTACGCAATGTACGAAGGTATATATTATATATATACATAGTCAATGATATATATATATATACAATATACATGTACGAAGATGTATATATATATATACATATATGAATAAGTATAGTAAATAATATAATCACCAACATTCGTGTATCATTAGCAAAATGTTGGTGTTCCATTAACAAATATAATAAACAATTGCATATACAAATATACAAGCACATTTGTATTCAAAATCGACAAATAATGATTCAATTATTGTAGTGCTACTCCTTTGGAGCAAAACCAATTCGACTCAATTATGGCATTACTTACTCAAGGCCCAGAGCCCAATTGATACCTTGCACTAGGAACAGAATTAATGGTTGCCATGCAACTAACCACCTTATCCAATCCAATAATTGACCATACAATACATGTGGCCGTTCCCATCTTTAAAAATCATTAAGGCTGATATAACATGCACATACATACATATAATATATTGTAAAAAGAATTTTCTTTATCTGCAAAAGGATACGGATTGCGAAACATCTTTTTGAGGTCCACTTTTTCCTTACAATAAGGACATGTCTGTTTTTTTCCTACGATGCACCAACCTCTAATGCAAAATTCATGAAAGACATGTTCGCAGCTAAGTTTAAATGTATTTTCAATAACACCTTCTTCTTCTTCTGAGACTAAGAGCTTGTTTCCACATACAGCGCATACTCCTGGCTCCAAAGTTCTTGTTGGCATACTGCCTGGAGCATAATACTGTAAATTATATAAGATTTTATGAACATCATAATAATTTCATAATCTATTTCTATAAACTACTCACTCCTATGTGTGAAGCCATTTTATCAGCACATATCTCAGCAACATCCCTTCCAAGAACACCAAAATAAAGGCCATAAAATAAGAAAAGTACACCACAATCCATCCAAACTTGAGGCTTCACGTTAAATGCAAGATTCAAACCAAAAAATGTTGCTAATATTATAATATATCCAATTATACCCAAAACATAACTAAGCTTGTAAATAAAGTAAAACCACTTGTACACTAATCTGTAAAAAAAAAAATATATATATATATATATATAACAAATAGTTCAATGAACTATTTTAAAAGTAAAATACAAAACTTATTATTTTATAGTAACAATCGTACCTAGGAGTTGTACCCTGTATTGGTTTCTGAATAGCTTTTCTTACTACAAGTCCTGTTATACATGACGAGACTAACCACAGAAAAATAAATCTCCACCAGTGATTATTTAGACTCATACCAAATGGTATTATCCACATAACTATCAATGTTATTAACTACACAAAAATTATATATTTTTTAATGTGTCAATGATATGAGATAACATTAATATAATTAAGACGTACTTTATTTTACCTGATATGATTTAAAATGTCTCTTTTTCCATTCAATTAAAATGACTTGTGCTACCGTTAATGTCACTAATAAAATTAGTAGCATTTCAGCATGCATTGATTCATGGCCTTGATGCTGTTTGTGCATCTTTATATGTTCTACCCTGAAAAATCATTAAATTTTACATTTACATATAATAAATTTCTTTACTTGTTAAATATTCCAATGCACAGATGTTTATTACAATGAATAATAACTTTATATTATTATAAATAATTTACCTCCATTTTTCTGCAGCAGTCATCTCTGCTTCACTCTAGAAAAATTAAAGATATTATTTATTTCATAATATTATAAATATATCTATAAACATATTGGATATTATTAATTAAGTTACAACTTGCTTACAATAAATGAATATGACATGGACAATGTGTGCAGACATTTTATCTTTATGTAAACATAAAAGTAATTATAATGATAATATCATTTTTGAATTCTTCATGCAATTTAAGAGGTTATACTTTGCGTATGTCATTTATTTTTCTAAAGTATTATTATTAAAAGATTAAAATGTAAATTTATAAAAAAATATATACACACTTTATTTGGCATTGTATGCAGATCCATCGTTTATAGTATTTTTAACCAACAGTGAACAAATAGATTTTAACAAGCTGGCATAATGTACCCGTTGCTGGGTGGCACATCTTAAGGTGCTGTTCACACCGACGTTGATAAATTCATATCAAGAATAATCATAAATTATTCTTAAATATCTGTATATAAAGAAATGTTTAAATAAAAATAGTTGAAGATAAAATAAGATCGATTGTATATTAATTAAATTAAATATATAAAAAAATTTCTTCTGAACATTTCGTTATTCTTATGCATCAAAAAATTCCGGACATTTAAATAATTAATATTTTATTTTTAATTCCCGCCTTGCAATAAGTCAGCCATATTGACTTTATTAAAAAAAAAAAAAAAGTAATGTAATACCGTGTGACACTTAATAAAATTTATATTAATAATATTTTAAATAATAATCATTTGATACATTTTTCACGATCATATAAAATTTTTTAAATAGAAACTAGTCCAAATTATGGATTTCTTTTTTATATATTGCTAAATAAAGATTAAAGCAAATCAATCATTATAAAATACAAAGTCTTATTATCGAGCCATTTGTTGAAAATAGAAAGTAATTTAATTTTTCACCCGTTGTATATAATGAAACATTACCTGAGATATAAATATATATAAGTATACGTAATATATCTGTATGTAACAGAATTTACTTTACGATAATATAAAGTATCAATAATAAAATCTAAACATACCTTATAAAATCAGTGAAAGTTACTTACTTATAAATTACAAAAAAAAAAAGAAGTTGTAACATTATCAAATAATACTTTTGTATAAGTCGTTACACGGTACGAATCTGATATTAAAATGTAACATGGAAAAAGAAAAAGAAAAAACTATACGTAATAAATAACTTAAAGCGCATTTTATCATTTCAAGATACATAAATGTGTAACATATTTGTAGTTTTAGTTCAAAGGTAAAAATATTTTAAAATTTCCCGGTAGGTTAGTTATCAAGATGGCGTCGAATAATTGTCGATTAAGATAGCGCCGCCTAGTATAAATCCGTTCGGAATTATTCGTGGGTAGTCGGTCGTTGACGGCAGATAAACCACGCCCATCGGAGCCGATCAGAGAGGGAAGCTGGTAACTCATTTCGTGAAGGAGCGACATGAGCGCTTGTACCGTTTCTTGAGAGAAGGCGCGACGCGATTACGACGGATTCCATTGCTATAAAATACGCGCGACGGAGAAGTGTCAGCCGGTCTTGGGATCGTTCGTGAGTTCAGTGAGTAGTGTACAAGTGCGTGATTGGTTTCATTTCGGACACGTGGTTACAATTTAGATTAAGTATTGGAAGACGCTTCGAAAGAATATCGGCTTACGAAGAAGAAAGATCGTTTAGCCTCGAGGAATTACTTTCGAGTAAGTAAAGAACGAGACAGAAGAAAATACGAGAAAATCTAACGTTTTAATGTGTTCGTTTAAAGGACAATTACATGGATCGAATTGTTCCTATGTATATACATACATATATACATACATACATACACATGTATGTATATATATATATATATATGTGTGTGTGTATTGTATCCTTTTGACAGCACCTCGATGAATTCTACATAATTTGCCATGCATCGGTGCATATATGACGACGAAAGAGAAAAGAAATATATAGTATATACGACACGCATCGTGGCGAATCACGATCGAATTACATTTATTTTCTTTCAACGATATTATTCCTCTAAGGATAAATATTCTTCGAGATATTAAATACAATGATAGATTCTCGTTAGTAAAAGAAAAGAAAAGAGAGAGAGAGAGAAGAAAAAAAAAAGAAGGAAAGCTTAGTAATATATCTCTTGTTCTCAATATGTATATGTATATGTGTATATATATATATATATATATTTGGCATGTTGACTTTTTAATGCTTTCTGCTTAGAATCTGTTTACGTAAAATCCCAGTCGAGTTGACCGAGGTTAGCGGTGATTACGTAGAACACGACGCGCAGCGATGTTCACGGGTAAAGAATTTGAAAAACATTTCCGCGTGTTCTCTCTTCCTACGAAACGAGAACGATCGATGTTTAGATACCAAACGTTTTCTTTTTCTTTTTTTTTTTTTCTCCTTTTTTTCCTTTTTTTCTTCTTCGTTTTATATGTTCTTTTTTCTTTCTCGGTTTAGAATCGTAGTAAACTGTAAAAAAAAAAAAAAGAAAAATACGTTACAGATAAAATTAAAATTTGTTAAATTTTAAGAGATTTGTTGAACCTTAACGCGTAACTAGTTTCGTTTTAACGTCGAACGAAAAGTTTTTAAAACTCTTTGCCTTTCTCTCTCTCTCTCTCTCTTTCTCTCTCTCTCTCTGTCTCTCTCTCTCTCTCTCTCGTTTTAACAGGTAGTCCTCGTTGTCTGTCGTACGTTCGTTGGTTGCCACATCGTAAAGATTTTGTCTAACCTAAGTGACCCTGAATGCACATAGAACCGAACGAAAACAGTGACGAGTCTGGTCAATAATTTTACCATCGATCTCTCGTTCTCTATCGTTAGATCCAATATCGAATCCGTAGATCACGTTTATCTGTTGCATTCTATCTGTCTCCCGATCTCTCGTACACTTTCGTTTTTTGGTATATACTATGTACGACATGGAAACTGAATTTTTTTCTTTTTGAGATTTGTATCTTATAAATGAAAAAAAAAAAAAAAAAAAAAAAAAAAAGAAAGGAAAAGAAAAATAAAGTCGATCGATTAGAGGTTATGTAATAACGCCATTTTATTAAACACATATGACAATCGTTATATTCAATTATTAAATATACAAACGTACATTCATTTTATTTCATAACATTTTTATCGTATTTGATTTGATATATATATATATATATATATATATATATATATATATATATATATATATATTAAGGATTTTACGTGTTGGTAAGAAAATACCTTTGCGTAGCGCGGCATTCCTCTGTGCGTTTAAATAGAATAGAAAAAATGCACAACACGTAATTTCATTTACTTTTCATTTTTAACATGTGTGCGTATTAACGTAACGAATAATATTGCATAGTTATTCTTGTTACACCGTTGGATATATAATTTTGTTGGTAAGTGTTTAACGATAATGTGTATAGATAAATATAAAATAAAAGAACACTTTTTTTTACTTTTAAATAATAATACAGATATTGTCTGACACATATATGTGTACACAAAAAAACACACACACACACACATACACATTCATATACATAAAAATACGTACATACATACAAAAGTCATCGGTAGACAAAAAAAAAAAAGGAATTTTCGTTTCACATGATCGAATATCAAACGAATAAATACGTAAACATATATATATATATATATATATATAATACATAAATAGAAATGAGACATTTAAATATTCAGTTTAGTCATCATTGAGTTACATCGAAGAGGTTTACAAACTCAATTCGTAAGTCAGGGAACTTGGAAGGTACAAAGTTCTCGCGTTCGCTCGTTCGGATGTTGTATTCTGTATTGGCGAGTGTCCAAGTTTCGGTTCTGCTCTCACCGTACTCTCTCCTCTCTCTCTCTCTCTCTCTCTCTCTCTCTCTCTCTCTCTCTCTCTCTCTCTCTCTCTCTCCTAAGCTATTCTGCCATTGCCAATTCCACCTCGGTTGCGCTACGTGCTATCTTGTCTTCCACGAATGCAATGGTGTGCACGCGCGAGAATCTCTCCTCTATCCACTTTTACGTGCGGTACATGCATATACAGTGTGTCTTTAGTTTTTCCGAATAAACTTTTTAAATCTCTTAAGATCTACTCGTTGCATTTTTGAAGAACGTATAAAAACTTGGTATGGTTATTTTTTTCTTTTTTTTTGTTTTGTTTTTGTTTTGCTACATAAAAGTATTTTCTTACCAACACGTGAAGTACTCAGTATACATATATACACAATCAAAAAAAAAATATATATATATATAATTAAATACGATAAAAATTCTATGAAATAAAATGAATAAGTATAAAATGAATGTATGTATGTGTATTTAATAATCGAATGTATTGTCATGTATGTTTAATAAAATGGCGTTATTACATAACCTCTAATCAATTGACTTCATCTTTCTCTCTCTTTTTTCTTTTTTTTTTTTTTTTGATTTTACTTCTTTTCTTTTTATTTATTTATTTATTTTTTGTTCCTAAAGTTGAATGAAACACTATTTCTCGAGAAAAAGAAAATATATATATATATATATATATATATATATATATATGAAAGGAAACTTATATTTTTGCACATATAAGAACTTTAATCCTTTAAGATCTCGTTGATTTTTGGAAAAACGTATAAATAATTCATGTCTTTTTTTTCTTTTCTTTCTTACTACATAAATGTTCCTAAACTTGAATGAAATACTATTTCTTAAGGAAAAAAAAGCTTATATTTTTTCACATATAAAAACTTTAATCCCCAAAGATCTCATTGAATTTTGGAAGAATATATAAAGAATTCATGTTTTTTTTTTTTCTTTTCTTTCTTACTACATAAACTTTTTCTAAACTTGAATGGAACCCTATTTCTTGAGAAATATATATATATATATATATATATATATAACACTTATATTTTTGCACACATAAGTGAACTTTAATCCTATAAGATCTTGCTGAATTTTAATGGAATTTATAAAAAATTAATCCTTTTTTTATTTTAATATATAAACATTTAAAAACAACTATAAATATAATTAAACTGCAAACTATAAGTACAATTATAAATATAATTAGACTACAAACTAATAAATGTAACAACTATAAATTATAAATAAACTTTAATCCCTTAACCCTTGTAGTAACCTCTGAAAGTTTATCATTCTTGAAAAGAATTATCAGTCTTATTAAAAGTTTTTGAAAAAATATGCGATTATTGAGATATCTATTAAAATTAACATATTTCTCTTAACAATGAAGACATTTTTTTTTTCTTTCTTTTTTATTTCATTATTTTTATTATCATAAAATGTATATAGTTTTACATAAAAGAAAGAAAAAAATAATTTATTTTTATTGAATAATTTATTTTATAAAACAACATTGCATGTGTTTAAATTATATTTAAAAAAGATTAAGTTATTTAAGAAGGGTATTAAAAAGATTAAGAAAGAATTTGCTGAATTTTAGAAGAACGTATAAAGAATTCATACCATTTCTTTCCTTTTTTTTCTTTTTTTTTTTTTTTTTTACTACATAAATATTAATAAACTTGAATAAAACATTATTTTCCGAAAAGAAAAACCCTTTTATTTTTATACACATAAATAAACTTTAAGATCTCATTGAATTTTAATAGAACGTATTAAAAAAGAAACAATTTACATCTTTTTTATCTCTTTCTTTTCTTTTTTTTTGTTAACTTTTTATTTTTTTTCTCCCTCTCTTATTTCTTTTTTTTCTGTTTTTTTTTTACTTTAATATATAAATCTTTATAAACTTGAATGAAGTATTGTTTTTCGAGAAGAAAAAAATTTTTATTTTTGTACGTACATACAAGAAAAAATTGTACCTTTTAAATCTAGCTACGTAATATTGGGTTCATTAAGGGTTCGCCTAACACGTTCGAAGACGAGTGAAAGACGATAACATTTCTATAAAATCTAATATTACATAGATGAAATATTTTTCAAACTGTACAGAAAAAAAATTTAATATTGCAAAGGTGGATTTTTACAAGATTTAGAATATATCGAAGTACAAAAAAAAAAAAAAAGAAAAGAAAAGAAATAAATCAATCAATCAATCAAATTTACGTAAAAATAGATACTTTATTATTTAAATTATATTGAAAAAGAGAAAAAAAGATGGAAAAAATAAAAAAAAAAAAAATAAATAAATAAATAAAAAAAAGAACAAGAACAAATTTTTTTTTTTACGGAAACTTTTTTCTCGATACTTTCCAAATATGTCTTATTATTTAAATTGTATTGAACAAGAGAAAAAAAAGATGAAAAAAGGAAAATAAAAAAAAAAAAAAGAAAAAAAGAAAGAAAGAAAACAACAAGAACAAATTTTTTTTTTACGGAAGTAAACAATAATAATATTTCATTATAATATATTTATTACAAATAGTCGGTGAAATCTTATGAACGTTACGTTATATAACAAATTCATTTTGTTCGTCATTCGAAAAAAACGCAGGTATGTAATGTTACTAATGCAAACGGGTTATTAAAATTTATCTGGGGAAAGAAGAAAAAAAAGAAAAAAGAAAAAAAGATATTGTGAACAAAATATATCCACGAGTACAACAGAGAAATATCCATATATCCATATATCCATATATATGTGTATATATATATATATATATATATATATATATATATATATATATATAAATATTCGTCAACCTGTTGATGACAAAGACACGTTTATTACGCAAAGAATTGGATTAAATTAATTCATCGTCATTGGAGTTTACGCATCGCCAGGTGATTTTTCTCTCATGACTTTAATGAATACAATTTTTTCTTTTTTTTTTTTTTCCTTTTTTTTTTCTCTTTCTCTCTCTCTCTCTCTCTCACTATAGAAACTCTCTTACGTACCTAACGTGTCCTCGATTTCCTTATAATATCCGTTGAATTTTTCAACGATTTTTCCAACGATAGCGAACGATCTAAGTCAGACATTTACAAGAATCCATATTTAGAATCGAAAAGAAAAGGAATGATAGTACGATTGAGTTTCGTTAACATTTTGTTGTACGTTTAGAGGAAAAGATTAGAAGACGTCATTCGTTATTGTTATAAGACTTTGCCAATATTGATACAAAGCTTTACGAATGAAAAGAGAGTGAGAGAGGGTGGTTGGGCAGAGGGATGTATATGTTTATATTGTATATGCGCGATTGAAAGGTCACGGGTAGTAAATACTTACGTATCTATCTATTGTACGATTTCATCTAATCGAATACTATCGTTTTCGTTAGTCATTAAGATCTAATTCTTAGAAAGTCGCATTATCGTTGAACTAGCAATCTAAAAGGCCAAGGATAGTATTAGTCGTCTTTGTTTTATTTTCAAATATTTTTCTTCTTTTTTTTACTCGTAATAATGTCGTATTTTATTTTGTTTGTTTGTTTGCTTTTTTTCTTTTTTGTCTTTTGATTTCGCTCTCTCTCTCTCTCTCTCTCTCTCTCTCTCTCTCTCTCTCTCTCTCTCTCTCTCTCTCTCTCTCTCTAGTGTAAATGTTATCTTAAAATTTTATCTAGTATAAATGAAAAGTAAAGAACGTCGTATCTTTAAATGTAACAAATTGTAAAGGAAAAAAGAGAGACAGAGAAAGAAAGAGAGAGAGAGAGAGAGAGAAATATCTTTGATCATAAATATAATGAACGTGTTTACGAGAGAAACTGATGATTATAAATTTATTCCTTAGCATACTCGAACAGGAGGATAATAAGTCATGGAAAGTGTTAAGGCATTCAAGGATGCTCTTCGTTTCTTTTTCTTTTTTTTTTTTCTTTTTTGTTTTTTTCTTTTCTTTTTTTTATCATTTGTAATTAGTGAGCTCTACACATAACGGATATGTCATGTGGTCATTGCTGTTCTTTTGTATTTATTTTTAGACTTTCTGTTTTTTTTTTTTCTTTTTTTTTTCCCCTTCCAAATGAATTCCAACGTCTACCTAAACTCTAACTCTCTCTCTTTCTCTCTGTCTCTTCTTTCTTTCTTTCTTTCTTTCTTTCTTTTTATTTACGTGTCTGTACGTGAATAATATTTCGTAGAAAATTTCTCGAGTATGAGTCAAGCTTAGCTAAGATTATAGGATCTAGAGTTGAGATCCAATCCTCAAGATGTCTGGTTAGCGATCATTGACGCGTATCACGTTAGACAATTAAATAGAAACGGGTATTTTCTTTTAACTCGCTTTTAACTTTTCTTTTAACTTATTACGAGAGAAAGAGAAAAGAGAAGGGATACTTACGTACATACACATATATATATACATATATATATATATATATACACACGCATACATACACTAAACGCACATAGGTTGAATTCTCGATAAAATTCCAAACATCCCTTGGTTATGTCGGCGACTTCAAACGAACAAGCCTTTCGATCGATCCTACTCTTTCTCTCTCTCTCTCTCTCTCTCTCTCACTCTCTCACTCTCTCTCTCTCTCTCTCTCTCTCTCTCTCGCTCTCACACTCTCTCTGTCTCTCAGTCGTGGAAAGTAAATAAAAAGTACGATTATCGTTATTTTGTAAAAATAAAAATTGAATTGCAATGGCGATAGAGTCAATCTTTAATATCGAGTTTTCTCTTTCTAAGAATATATTAGAACATACAATATTTCGAGATCGTCATTCATAATGTGATTTTTATCTATATATATATATTTTTTTTATGCATGTATGTTTACATGTACACATGTATGTATGTATGTATGTATATTGTATGTATGTATGTATATTGTATGTATGTATGTATGTATGTATATTGTATGTATTTGTGTATGTATTTGTGTATGTATTTATGTATATATGTATTTATACCTCTATTCACATATCCTTGATTAAGATTATATACGTGTTAAAGATTTCCGTTTGTTTCTGAGATAAAAGTTAGAAATGTCCCAGGAAACGTGCAAAGTGAAAGGATGCCTCTAGTTACTTTTTACGTACGATCATTTGAAGATGACACCATAATTTCGCCGATTGTCATTTCCGGTCTCAATGTTAAATACAACAGAATGATTCTCGTGGAAATAAAAATCACATGATATTATTTTTCCACGAGAAAGAAGGAATTAAAAATATGAATACGAATTAATTTATATTTTAGAACTTTCGTAAGAAATTCTATCGTCATTTGTAATAATTCCAATTAAAGATTTTCGATTGTATGACAATTTCATAAAAAAAAAAAAAAAAAAAAAAAAGAAAAAAAAAATTTACGAATTAAAATCATTCTCTACCTCGACGATCTTAATCCGTGATTTCTTAAATTTACGATTATCAATGTGGTCTTTTTATCGTATCAGAAATTTCAAATTCTCGATTAGAAAGAGAGAGAAAAAAAGAAAGAGAGAGAGAGAGAGAGAGAGAGAGAGAGAGCTGATGGCCTTTTTCTTCTCATCTACCTTCTTTTCTCGCGGATTTACGCGTCGTTAAGTTTCGCGAGCAAGTGCAACCAACATTTATCGTCCTCCTTCGTCTCCTCCTCCTCCTGCTCCTCCTCCTCCTCCTTCTTCACATTTGTACGCGGTGCGCATGACTTTAATATCATTTCTTTGCACCTTGAATATTCGAACTGCCGAGCAATTGTATATAATGTGTTGTTTGATCGTTCGTGTGAAATTTCCAATTGCAATGAAATCGACGATACCTCCATGTAAGAGAAACCCCTCCCCTCCCCTTCCCTCCCTCAAACGATCTGACAATCTAACGAATCAAACTATCTAACGTTAGTTCTTTTACTTTCTTAATGCAGTATGTGTGTATATACACCCACGTACATATATACATAAATATATATATATATATATATATATATGCATTTAACGGACTATCTGATCATTAGAGAATCGTTAGAGAATTAGCACCAACTCTTTTAGATTTAGCACAGCATAGGAATGTCGTTATCAACGTGATTCAAACGACCCACATCGTGACTATTACGTGGGGTATACGGTTATTATCTATCTTAAAAGCATACAGATGCACATATATATATATATATATATACATACAACGTACACACACACACACACATACGTGCACGTGCTCAAAGAGAGAGAAAGAGAGTGACACATATAAATACCACGTAATGTGAAGCTTTACACATTGTAATGGTATTCTTACCGATCGATAGATATATTACAACCATAGTCAGCCATTTTCAAGGATATGACTTTTGACGAGGAATCCAGGAAATTAAATGTCCGATGGGAACACGAAAATACACCCACGCGTTATCTCCTACACGTTTTCAGGAAAAGCCGTCGAATGAAAGAACGACTTTGTCGTTGAAGGAATCGATCGATAAATAAGCGCGAAATCAATAATCTTCTTCTTTTTCATTCATTCGTTCATCTATTCGTTCTTTTTTTCTAATCTTTTTATTCATTCATTCATCTATTCGTTCTTTTTTCATATCTTTTTATTCATTCATTCATTCATCTATTCGTTCTTTCTTTTTTCTCATCTTTTTATTCATTCATCTATTCATTCTTTTTCTCATCTTTTTATTCATTCATTCATTTATTCATTCATTCATTTATTCATTCTTTTTTCTTATATTTTTATTCATTCGTTTATCTATTCGTTCTTTTTTTCTTATCTTTTTATTCATTCATCTATTCACTCCTTTCTTATATTTTTATTCATTCGTTCATCTATTCGTTCTTTTTTCTTATCTTTTTATTCATTCATTCATCTATTCATTCTTTTTTCTCATCTTCTTATTCATTCATTCGTCTATTCGTTTTTTATCTTATCTTTTTATTCATTCATTCATCTACTAATTCTTTTTTTCTCATCTTCTTATTCATTCATCTATTCATTCTTTTTTCTCATCTTCTTATTCATTCATTCGTCTATTCGTTTTTTTTAATCTTATCTTTTTATTCATTCATTCATCTATTCATTCTTTTTTCTCACCTTTTTATTCATTCATCTATTCATTCTTTTTTCTCATCTTCTTATTCATTCATTCGTCTATTTGTTCTTTTTTCTTTTTCTTATTTTTTTTTTCTCCTGTTTTTTTTTGTCTACAGCTCACAAAAGATTCTTTTGAAAAATTGAATATTTACGAACTATTCTTGAATATTTCCAATCTATTTTTTATCATTATTTCTTAATGCAGTTGTTTCAGATAATAATCGTACGTAGATGCGATTAACGAAGTATTAAATATTTTTAAACTATTGAAACATATTCGCGATATCATTGAACGATTAGATTTTAGATTTTTCATGTTTGAAAGTCGAATTAGAATTATTTTTTCTTATTCTCTTTTCTTTTTCTCCTTTTTCTTTTTTTTTTTCATTTGCTTTTAATTTACGACCGGCATTCCGTTTCTTATTTTATCAGTCCTACCTTTTGGCACGACTTGACGACAAAATATTTCGAGGTAAGACCTTGGAGAAAGAAATCGATATCAGGCTCTTTTTTACATCCGGAGCCTTTGTAGGGCAGGAGGGTAGTAGCAGGTGAATATGTAGAAACCCTTCGTGGCTATTCTAGTTTTTCTATTCACGTTCTTCTTCTTCTTTTTTTTCTTCTTCTTTTCCTTCTTTTTCTTCGTCGTCGTTGTCGTCATAAGCCTTAAAAACAAACGCTATTTCCTGTAATAGAGGCAGTCACTTATATGTTCTACGTTTATTTAGATAGGAAAAAAAAAAAAGCAATCTTTATACTTATCTTTATAATCATCTTTATATTTATTTTTATACATATCTTTATATTTATCCTTATAATGTTATCTTTATTTATATATCCTTATATTATAAAATCTTTATATTTATCTTGGAAATAATGTATAAATATATAATTTCTCGAAGAAAATAATGAAAATAACTTCTTTCTTTCTCTTTCTCTCTCTCTCTCTCTCTCCCTCTCTCTTTATTTTATAATTTTTCGAAGAACTTAGTCGCCATTTTTCGATTAATTAATAATTTCATTAAATTCCAATATTGATCGTAATAATTCGTAAAACAAGATCATTGATAAATGATAAAAATCGGGATCAGACTTTTACCGCAAAATGAAATCGTATATATCTCTTCTATACGAGGAATTTAAAAAATTTTAAATTAAAAAATTTAACATACAATACCTGTATATTTCTTTCAACTTCGAAAAACGTATGCGGACGTATATTCATTTTCATCACGAGATTCCAGTGGTTTCGAATGTCGAGAGGCCAATCTCCCCGTTGGCTTTCTAGTCGAGAGAGCGAGGAAAGAACAGAAAAAAAAAAAAAGAAAAAAGAAAAAAGAAAAAAAGGAAAAAAAAAAAGAAAGAGAAGAAAAGAAAGGCATAAAAAAAGAAGTAAAATAAAAAAAAAGAAAAAAAGAAAAATAAAAATAAAAATCTGAGACAAAGAGAGAAGTGATACCTTAACGATATCGATCCGTCTATTTTGTTCACTTAAGGACAATTTTTCTTTATGAATTATTCTCGTTGATCTCTGACTCATTCTACGAGACTGTTTAACACTAACAGTGACTGACAGTAGTAAGGGACCTCGTAACGTCTCCTGCATAATATGCGCGTTCTTCGTGATTGTACAAGCGAAGAAGAGTTTAAGAA
This sequence comes from Vespa velutina, assembly GCF_912470025.1. NCBI lineage: Eukaryota > Metazoa > Arthropoda > Insecta > Hymenoptera > Vespidae > Vespa > Vespa velutina. The sequence goes on from NC_062190.1 coordinate 1,476,824, forward strand.
GGGGAACCAAGAGAAGGAGGATGTCAGGAGACGTTCCTACTCGTTCATGTATTTGCATTCTGTTAGAGTGGCTCTCTCGAAAGTGAACTCGTCGCACGACCCCCTTTAAATCGTACAACTTTCGTACGAATGATTTCTCCCGCGTGAACTAACGATAGAATAAGAAAAGTCTTCTTCTTCTTCTTCTTTTTCTTCTTCATGAATTTCTCACTAAAATCCTTTCTCTCTTTCTCTTTCTCTCTTTCTCTTTCTCTTTGTTTTTCTCCGTCTTCTTTTCTCTCACAATTGTCTCTTGTAAGGTAGAATCGATAAAACGTTGCATACGAACGATTGTAGTAACGTCATGCTATCTATCCTTGTATTGTCTTCGATCGTTTCTATGAGTGGGTGTTACCAACGGAACCATTCAAGGCCTCTCAAAGATTTTATCTGGATAAAAGCAAGAGGGATTATCCTAAGAAAGTTTTACGAAAGGGATTAGAAATATATTTGTGAGAAATAAAAGAATAATTTAATTCTTTGGGATGAGGGAGGGTAGGGGATGGGGGTGAGACTGGGACAAATGTACTTACGTACATTCTTATTCTTTAATATTAATCGTACCGGAAAACAAACATTCCTTCTCATTAATACTTCCGTGTTTCTAACGATGACAATTACGTCTACGAAATCGTGAA
>NC_062190.1:1480000-1620000 GCF_912470025.1 Vespa velutina
AAAAGAATAGAAATATAAAAGGAAACAAGTATTCGTATAATTGTTGAATTTTTTGAAAATTCATCAAAAAGACGTAATTTGAATTAATCTAACGACAAAAAAAAATCAAAGTAAACGGATAATTAATACATCGTAGAATTTCCTTTTGACTTTAAAATTGCAACAACTCTTTTGAGCTAATGAATTAATTAAATTCGATGTAACACTGAATGATATCTTATTCCATTCCTCCGTGAGAGCATTTCTTTTTTTTATTTCTTTATTTTTTTATTTCTTCTTTACAAGAAATCTTATATTTTCCAATTTTACGTTCCAAGTACATCCCATAAATGTTCTAAATTAAACAAATCTAAATAAATAAGAATCTAAGTACAAATACTTATTATTGCTTTCATATTTCCGAATTTTTGTCTTGCTAATTTTGTAAATTATACAAATGAATTTTTTTCTTTTATTTATTTATTTATTTATTTATTTATTTATGTATTTTTTTTTTGACTATATCCACTCTAAATATTTGCGAAAATATAATATGTATTAATGTTTGTAAAAAAGAAAACAAAAAAAGAATTAATTAATAAACTATAATTTCACGAAGTTCATTTATTTCAAATTAATCAGCGTACGAATACTTTCTAAATTTAAAGTACGCGTAACATCCAAAATTAATATAAAATAATTATAGAACTCATTCGCGATATTATTTGCATTTATTACAATAGATGATCATGCGTGAATTTATTGGTTACACGTACGCAGAGCTCTCATTAAAACCAAACATATATATATATATATGATCATGTATATATATACACATATATAATCATATATATTTATCGGTTATGTGAAGTGCACGATACTAAAGATTATCGGTGAATCGATGCACATCAATGAAAATTGAAACGTTCAATATTATATACAAGAGTAAATAATCACAAAGGGGAATGAATATATTTCGCCGTTATTAGAATAATTTCGCATAAAATGATCCTACGATTAAAATCACTTGATTTATTATTTCATAAATATAAATCGTAAATATTTGCAAATTTTTGTAATTCTACGGACTGACAATTATTAATGTAACGCACGAAATGTAACATTGTTTTGTTTTCAATTAAGAAATTATGTAAATTTATTTGTAATAATCTTATTTATTTGTAAATAATCTCAAAAATTGTATGTTTCTTTTCTAGTCCTTAATTGTGCCTGTGAGATGTAAAACATCCCAGATCAACTTTGAGCTCAATTCAAATAATTTGCGCATTGCATGATTCGTGAATTTTTTTTTTTTTTTTTTTTATCTGAATACAGAATTGGAAATGCGTTTTGAAACTTACTGATTATTATTTTTGAGATTTCAAAGAATATACAAGGGTTTTTTTTTTTTTTTTTTTTTTTTTTTTTTTAGAAATTATTCATTTAATAGCTGTTCAAAGTGTCTAGAGTGTATAATTTGAAATTATTTTGGGATGTGCACAACTAAGGGTAATATTATTTAAAGATTATATTTATATTCGTTCGATGAGATATTGTGATAAAAATATATTATCAAAACAAAACAAAAACAAAAAAAAACAAAAAATACGAATGAATCATAACATTTTTTTTTTGAATTTCAGATTAGATGACTCGATTTTTTTCTGGAGATAATTGAACCATCATAATAAAATTATATTTTGTTACGTTCTTACGACTTAAATCCGATTATTTACAAAAATGATCGATTTATATTTCTTTCTTTAATCATTTTTAATGACGAATGTTGTTTATTATGCGTTTTTTTAAATGAAGTTCAAATAGTGAAATAACACGTGTCTCGTGTAATTAAAGAAAATACGAAAGGAAAATTATAAAAAAAAGTTTACTAGCAATTAATAAAAAGATTATCGTGACAGAGATACCAAAAACAACGTTAAATAAAATTAATTCAATTATCTAGTACAATCATTAATTATAGTTCAACGAATTTAGGAAGAATCTAGTTTCAATGAATTTAAAATCTAATGGAAAACATTTCAAGCGAGAAATTTTTACAAAATGTGTTAAAAATACAGGTAAATCTTAACGTACATAGATTATGAAATATTCATTTTATGAAATTTTTTTTTTTTTTTTCACATTTTATAATTCGTAAATTTAACGAAAGTTCTTTGGAAGAGGATAATGATGTGAGAATGTGTCTGAGTGTGGGGAAAACAGTAGAGCTGTAAATTGAAACAAGGCGACTGTATCCGACGTGTATAAAATCTGATAAGTGTTTTCACGAAGGATCTTCGATATTTTTGGATTTATATGATTTTTGTAGAAAAGAATTTTTGCGATAGCAAGAAAGAAATAATTTTTTTTGTTTTGTTTGTTTCAAGACATTTTTTTTTTTTTTTTTTTTTTTTTTTTCTTTTTTTTTTTTTTTTCTTTTTTTTCTTGAGCCATGATACACATCTTATACAAATAATTCGAATGAGTTGAAAACGTTTTCCTTTCTTTTTAATTTTTATTTATTTATTTAATTATTTTTTATTTATATATATATATATATATTTTTTTTTTTCTCTTTTTATCGAAAATCTAAGATTATTTTCTAGTTTTATCTTGAAATTACAATTTCTCATGTGTCTCTACTTTTACAAATATATTTTCTTTTTTTTACTTCGGACATCGTTGTTTAAATTTACGATGTATTTTGAAGCTTTAAAACAAAAAAAAAAAAAAAAAAAAAAAAACAAAATGGATCATCAAATCACGATTTGTCCTATATTAAATTTTACATCGAGCAAATACACATGCCTGTACATCGATCGAGTGAGTTCGTGTTATAAGAAAATAAGTTCGTGTATATCTGAAAATAAGCAATAAAAGTGTTGTAGGAACGATCCGTTTATTTTTACATTATTCCGAGGATCCACACTATTAATATATATTAGATATCTAACGAATGATTTATTCAAGGATACAAAAAAAAAAAAAAAAGAAAAAAAAAACATGAAAATCGAATTCGTTTGTTTCGACTTAATTAAACTTTTACGAAAAACGTATGTATTAATATAAATTAATATAATTTATCTTTCTTTAGATTAATAACTATGATTTATCAAACCACAATAATATCCTTAAGAGTATTTTAATTGAATATAATAAAAGGTATTTCGATTTATCTTACGATGAACAAATCGTATTTTCTTATCGATTTTTCTTATCTATTTTCTACGATGCGTTTTCTTCGACATTACATTTAAAGATTTGCTTACGATAAGATACAACAAATTCGAAAGAGAGAGAGAGAGAGAGAGAGAGAGAGAGAGAGAGAGAGAGAGAGAGAGAGAGAGAGAAATTGCGTTGCTTCGAAAGCTTTGCACATTATCACGATCGATAAAATCTCGGACAATGTTTTTATCTTTGAAAAATTTTATTTTATAGATTTTTTTTTTTTTTTTTTTAATATGATTATAAATAGATTTTTTCTTTTTTTTTTTTCTAAAGGACGTACAAGATTCTAACGCGATGATTCATAGAAAATTCGAATGATCATTGTATTTTCATGTTTTTTTTTCTTTTTTCTTTTTTCTTTTTTTTTTTTTTTTTTTTTTTTAGAAATACAAGAATCGATTTGCATTCGTTAAAACTGACACATAACTTTGTCTTATAACCGATAACAATGCGTACGCTTTGGTTGACCTCGATACGTTTCTGTAACATACATGCATACATACATAGATAGATACATACATATATACATAGATACATACATACTTCCACGGCTGACATACGAAATGATACGAAGGTCTAACATACTTGCACCAATTAGTAAGATAGCTCATAAAATGGCGCATATATCGGATGATCATATTTTTCATAAATTATTAAAGTTATATACGAACGAATAGAACATTGTTTTCTAAAAGATAGATAATAGCTACTTATGTTTTACATCATTATTATACTTATCGTTATTATCAGTATCAATAACGTATCTTTATAAGATTAGATGATCAATCTCCATTTCTTCCATCGAGGGAAGAATCAGTATTGGAAATTGAAATAAAAGTATAGAATTAAACTAAATCGATATATAATATATTTAAAATATAAATCAAGAAATAGAATGTGTATGTATTTAAACCTCGTTATTTCACAGTTTTTTTTTCTTTTTTTTTCTTTTTTTTTTTTTATTAGATCAAACGATCTACATCGTCTTCTTTTCTCTTTGCTTCTTCTTCTTTTTTTTTTCTTTTTTTTTTGTTTTTGTTTTGAAATAAAATTTCAATTTTTTTATGACATTTGAATCTACATGTGTACGTAGGAATGTAGATAGGAAATACCATAATGCAGTTGCACACGCCCTTGCATGATTATACAATATGTATGTCTGTTAGGTAGCACCGGTACCATTAAAAATACCGATTCGAAGTTGACCTCGATTTTAGAATACCAATTTAACTATCTAGAATCGATGACCTATTTCTCATTCGACAATATTCCACAATAGGTTAATCGCGAAAGAGAAAAAGATAGATGCTCACTGATATAGTCGTTCGTTTCGTCCTATTCAAGTTCTCGCACAAGGCAATTACGGCTATGCGTATTCAAGCGGTCACAACTATAAAAGAAGGGACCGACAATTTCAACAATTTTCTCTCTTCCGTTCGACGATAGAAATCGTGCGTGTAATTCGTCAGAACGACGAATTTGTTCGTCTTCTATCGTATAAATCGGAGCTTTTATTTCTTTTTTGCTTTTTTTTTTTTTTTCTTTTCTTTTCTTTTCTTTTTTTTGCTTTTTTTTTTCCATACACATTCACGAAAATCTCGAAAGTTTTTATTTCAAAATGCCGACAGAACACCGATGAATAAAATGTCGACGATAAATATAACACAATAATTATGAACAATTAATAAAATATTTAAAAAAATTGAATTTTACGATTTATATTTTATATAGTACACAATTATTTATACTTTAAAAATGTGAAAAGACTTAGGAGGATTTTTTTTTTTTTTTTATGCACCTATTTAATGAATTTGCAAAGTTGATCGATAAATGTAATTCTGTTTTTCTTTATTTTGATGTTGAAATAAAATTAATTTTAGATCTTTCATTCAAGGATAAAGGAAGATCAATTCAATTATTTCAATTCTATGCGATATATGTCAATTGAATATGCAAAATATAAAAAAATACATATTTTTATATTGTACTCGTTAAAAATTCATAATTACTTAAAATATTTACGTTATAACAAAGCAAATATTTCGGAAAAATAATAGAAAAACATTTTTTATTACACGCAAACGTGAAGATCTAAATATCTCTATAATTATGAAGTGGATGAAAATCATGAAAAACTCGTAAATTATATCTAACTTTTTATTTATTCTAATATATATATGTATATATATATAATAATAATAAATAAATAAATTTACTATAAATAATAATAATAATAATAATAGTAATAATAATAATAAAAAATATATAATAATAATAATATTAATAATAATTATATTATTATTATTATTATTATTATTATTATTATTATTATTATTATTAATATAATGTTGATGACGATGATAATGATGATTATATATATATATGAATTTGTTGAACGTAGTTACATTTGTCATAAATAAAACAATACTAAATACTTAAGTAATAAACTCAAATGTAAAATTAGAATGTAGTTAAAATTTCTTTGGAACTATGGATTATCATTCTATAAAAATACATACATAAAATAACAAAATAATAATAATAATAATAATAATAATAATAAATAAATAAATAAATAAATAATAATAATATTATTATTTTTAATATGATGATGATGACGATGATAATGATTATATATATATATGAATTTGTTGAACGTAGTTACATTTGTCATAAATAAAACAATACTAAATACTTAAGTAATAAACTCAAATGTAAAATTAGAATGTAGTTAAAATTTCTTTGCGACTATGGATCGTAATTCTGTAAAAAAAAAAAAAAAAAAATACATACACAGAATAACAAAATAAATTCTCGATGTTATCGTGTAATCGAGAACCTTCAGTATCCAAGAAAATGCGGGTCAGAACGTCTACTGGAAATGGATAGCTCTCGTATAGGATTCTCTTTCATTTTTTTTTTCTCCTATCATTCCCTGGGGGTCGATCGCATGCCGTCGCTGTGTCGAAGGCCGTTTATGGACCTCGAGTTCCGTTTTATGCAACAAATGAGCCGTGGTATCCCGCAAAAGGATTCGATCTCCCCTCCCCCTCTCATAGCTATCCCATCGAGTCTCAAGAAGGCCCGTTGGCCCGCATAAGGTTAATCCGTTTACGGAGAGCACCGATATATCTTGTTTCTTTTTTCTTTTCTTTCTTTCTTTCTTTTTTTTTTTTTTTTTCTCCGTGCATCTTCGTTTCACGAAAAGACGATGCAACGGGTAACTTCCGTTTCACGATACATAGATACATTACGTAGATACATACATTCATTCATACATACATTCATTCATACATACATTCATACATTCATACATACATTCATACATACATACATTCATACATACATACATTCATACATACATACATTCATACATACATTCATATATATGTACTTACATGTATGCATACATGCATACATACATACATATGTACTTACAGGTGTACATATATACATACATACATACATACATACATACATACATACATACATACATACATACATACATACATGCATACATATATACATACATACATACATACCTTCATAAATACATAGATATATGTAGTTACATGCGTGCATGCATGCATATAATGGTAAGATTATTTCTTAACGCTAGAACTACCAACAGTTAAAGAAGAGAAGCTGCTTCTACCGAAAATCGTTCAAAATGACTGGTCTTAGAAAAAAAAAAAAGAGAAAGAAAGAAATAAAAATCCTAATAATAGAATATGTTTATTTATATTTATTGATTTATTACTTTCTTAAAAAAAAAAGAATTCGATATTATGTGTTACATTTTTGGTATTATTAAAGAATGATAAGGTCGATCGAAGGAGATTCGGCCTAGAAAAGCATATAAACTCGAGCATACGTTGCTTTTTCTTGACGTTAGTCGTGAAAATCAAAAGGCGAACATTGTGTCATCGTGACGTTACACTCTATTTTTGTCTCGAAAGAAAAAAAATAAAGGAAAGAGAGGGAGAGAGAAAGAGAAGGAAATAGTGGGAGAGGAAGAAAAAATGAGAGAGAGTGAGAGAGAGATATGAGAAAGAAGAAGAGGAAACGTGTGTTAAAAGAATAAGAAAAAAAAAAAAAAGAAAAGAACATTTTGTAAAACCCTACCAGCTTGCAAAGGCACAAACATTTCGAAGGGAAAGAAAGCATACTAATCGGCTATAATAAAAGGCTAATCCTTTTCTTCCTTCTTCTCGCTCTCCCATCAACGAGCTGTCTCAAACGTTCATGAATGCAATTAAGACGCCAGACGATGCTCGCGTCACGCCCGCCAATTTTGTCCAATTATTTTCATCTTCTCTTCGCTATTCCTCGAGGATCCTTTCTCTTTCTTTTCACGATGTGAATTTCTTTGTAAAATATTTCATCAATTTTAAATGATCATGTTAAGTATTACGAATTAATATATATATATATATATATATATATATATATTAATACGTTCTATCGGGAATAATATTTCTGTCAGTACAACAAAATCGTTTGATCCAGATCTTTCGATATCTCTATCTGTTTATTTAGGTCTCTGATCTCTCCCTCTCTTACTCTCTCTCTCTCTCTCTCTCTTTCTCTCTCGCAATAGATAGAGATAGAAAGAGACCCCCAGATAGTCAGAAAACCGGTCCAGGATTCTACCTGCCCTAAGATATAATGATATCAACCAACCTGTGCGTAGATGCGTAACGTGCTGTGTGAATACATACATACATATACATACATGCATACATACATACATACACACATACGTATGTACATACATACGAGTACACGTATGCGATCATGCAAACGCCTTCACGTCTTTCCTTCATTCTCCAGTGTGCTTTCTTCGAGCCAGACAACTTTCCTTGTCCTTCGACATGGATTTTGGAGGGGAACAATTCGTGGGAACGTTCAAAATAAATCGTCGTGTTTGATTTAAAAAAAAAAAATTCTATCTGAAAATTCTTTTCGAAATTATTGTAGTAATCAAGAAAGCTAAAAAGAAAACAAATAAATTACAAAGAAAATGAAAAAATAATTCAATGGATCTTAATAATCAATACAAATGTTATTCGCGAGATATCAATCCAAATATAACGTTACATTACGATCTATGCGATCTGAACAAAGATTCTTATCATAATTCGATTCGTATATGATGATTTAATAAATCATAAATCATCGAAATTCATAAATCAACGATTTCTATTTCCTATTATCACACACACATATATATATATATATATATATATATGATAAATAATATTTTATATAGGCGTGTTAAACGTTAGCTCGTGATATTATGTCGGACCATAAAAGAAACGTTAGATTATCTCGCGTCCATCCGCCACGAGGGACTACTACCGCGTTCGCGTTTTCCTCGGCAGAAAAACTCGCTTCGTGGTAACGAGAAACGCTACGCTGATTGCAATTAATTGTGCAATGCGAGTTGCAACGGATACAGAGAGAAGAGAGTGAACAGAAAGTATGTGCATGTATTGTAGGTACCTAGGGTATCTACGAGTGTGTGTGTGTGTGTGCGTGCGTGCGTGCGTATGTATGTATGTATGTATATACTCTCTGTACATAGCACGCGACCGCTCTTGTCACGTCATCCGTCGTCTTATTGAAAAAGAAAATGTCAGATGATCGAATGTCTCGAAACCGTTCAACTTCAGCTCTTATTCACCATTTTCTTTTTTTTCTTTTTTCTGTTTTTTTTTTTTTTTCTTTTTTTTCTTTTCTCTTTTTTCTTTTCTCTTTTTTCTTTTCTCTTTTTTTTTTTTTTTTATGTTCATCATAATAGACAACGCGAGTGAGAGAAAAGAATCGATGGACTTGTTAAAACCGGCGGCGACGGGGATGGGGGTGGAGAGGGAGGGTTTCCTATAACGCAAGGAACAAAAGTTTTGAAAGCGAGAACGCTAATTAGAGAAGCTCGTGTTCGTCTAGAGTTATCACTTGAAAGAGAAACGAGATGACGTAGGGACGGACGAACGATATAGTACTAGAAAAAAAAGGGTGGCAAATTAAAGGCCGACACGACGCTTTAAAACAACACAGTGAAATAATAATAACAAGGCCGAGACTGTATATCTTTGTATTTCTCTCTCTCTCTCTCTCTCTCTCTCTCTCTCTCTCTCTCTCTCTCTCTCTCTCTCTCTCTCTCTCTTTCAATCCTTTTTATTTTGTTAACTCTTTGAAACGATTTTAAAGAAGTTGCATTGAATTTTTGTTTTCTTTTTCTTAATATAAAAAAAAAAAAAAAAAAAAAATGAGAAAACTTAGAATGATAAATTAAAAATAAAATATTAAATCGTATGACTATGTGCAACTTCAATTTTTCAAATTGAATTTACTTACGAAGTTAATTAAAATATATTTTAATCAATGCACCATGCATAAAATGCTAAGCGAAAGGTCGGACAATTTTTAACCCACTTAATCACAAAAGTGTTAAAAGCCGGATTTAATATCAACTTTTTCTTCCGTATTGAATTAATTGATCTTATGACGTTTATACGTTCGATTCAAAAATGTATATGCCAACTAACTCGGATATAACATTAATAGTAATGACCACTTACAATACTCATATCCAAGTGTTAGCGTAATTTGCGCTTGCCACGCAGACGGAGTACATCCTCATTAAGTTGATCAGACTGAGTTTGCATGGATCGTCTATGAATATACGGATACAGTACAGAGTTTCGCGAAGTTGAAAATTCAAAGAATAAGATTGGATGGGTGGGTAGGTGGGTGGGTGTTGGAGAGGGTGGAGGATAAGGATTGAACCAAGCGAGAAATTATTTACAAGATATAATTTTTACCGTACACGTTGGATATTAATATTATAAAGAATTTGTTGTTCGAGTTAAAGTTATTCTCTTTCTATTGCATTATTGCGTACAATATGATTATCGTTAAATTTGTAATAGGATTCGACACCGATACGGCCTCCTCTCTCTCTCTTTCTCTCTCTCTCTCTCTCTCTCTCTCTCTTTTTCCATCCATCAAGTCTTCTTGACCAGAGAAGAAGCCAAGCTCTTTGAAACCACGTTTAATGATTAAATCCACGTAGACAAGAAACGTATCTGTTTCAATCTATTTCATAATTCCTACTTGTCCGATTTATAATAGTACGATAAATTACATAGAAATATTATCAGATCGATATAGATGCAATAATGAAATTAAATTCTTCATATATGTATGTGCGCGCGCGTGTGTGTGTGTGTGTGTGTGTATATATATATAAGAAAATAATAAAAAAAAAAGAACGGAATAAAATAAAATAAAATAAAAATAAAAATAAAAAAGATATCCTGGATAAAAAAAGAAAAAAGAAAAAACGAATTGACACCGAGCCACGAGCAACGAGGATGAATTGATTTTTTTTTTTTTTTTTCCAATAATTTATTTTATATCCGATGATAGTTAACACGAAAGCAATTAGGACAATTCGATCAATTGCATTACCGCAAAATCAATGAGCTTTATAAATACTTATAGTAACGAATTTAAAAGGCTTCGAATAATCCGAACAAAGGAACTTTCATTGCTCTTATATAGAACGACAAATAACATAAGCTGATTTATTACGAAGGAAAAATTTTCAAATAATAAAAAGATATATATATATATATATGTATATATATATAAATACGTGTGTGTCTCATCAACGACATTAAAGTCAAATATAACGAGTTTCTCTTTTGAGTTAGCAATCGTATGCACGCAGGTAGGTCGCGTGACTGCCTGTGGACGTTCGATTTAATTCTTAAAAGGCCTTTCATTGACGCCCGCACTCCTTTCGTGAACGGCGTGTCGCTTGAGGAGGAGTCCTCGAAGGACCTTGACCGATTTATACATACATACATACATACATACATACATACATACATACATACATACTTAGGTACATACGTATGCGCGTACTTACGAACAAGAAGACGTACCTTCTCGAACACCTGGTCGACTCATTAACACAATTTAAATATTACGCGTATATTGCGTGTAAATAAGTTTTACAAAGTTACGCAAGTAATATAATTTTTTTTTCTTTTTCTTTTTCTTTTTTTTCGTATATGACCTTTCGTAAAATGACCTTCGACGATTTTTCGACACTCTAGTTCCGCATGGAATCGCTAACGCGCGCGCGTATGTGTGTGTGTGTGTGTGTGTGAACTTATGCATGCTGTGAAAAAAAAAGAGAAAAAAAAACAAAATAATATTGATTCATCATTTATTCGTTATCGAACATTGCGTGTTCTCTGCATAAGAATAATCATTCTTATAAATAGATCCCCCCACTGGTAATAGCTTTCACGCAATCGTTCACGTTATAATAGTTGGTTACACGTTTTTACCCGATGATAATATCTTGAATGCGCAGTAAATACATTCGTAATCTTTTCCCGAGGATTAAACTACCAATGATCGTACAATAATAACAACAACAATAACAACAACAACAGTAACAAGGGCTACAAGTGTCATATACCAGTGAAAGCCCATTGAGATTAAACGTGAATTTTGCGCCTTTCACCGGAAAATCAGTCCAGGTGCAATTGCATAATCTCTAATTATCAGAGGTGAAAATTCCTCTTGATTCCATTATTAACCCTAATTCTGCATACGTCAAAATAATTTCAAGTTACGCCAATTGGAATGTCCCCATACTTCGAGCACTTCGAACGACACCTGTCATTCGTACAAAATGATTAATTTTGACTCCACTTCCAAAAAAAAAAAAAGAAAAGAAAAAAAAAATACTGCATATTCTTTAAAGTCTCGGAAATAATAATCGGTAGGTTTGAAAATGCATTTGCAATTCTGTCATTATAAAAACAAAAAAAAAAAAATCACGAATCATGCAAGACGCAAATTGTTTTAATTGTAATCAAAATTAAAGTCTATGATGTTCTATATCCCATAGGTACAACTAGAGTTAAACGAATAATAGTTAATGATTGTTAATTTCGTCGTTTACTTCGAAACTTCAAATTTTTCACTTGTTTCGTGAACAATAGACTACGATAAGAATTGGAACGAAATGAAAAAAAAAAAAAAAAAAAAAAAAGAAAAAGAAAGGAAAAGAAAAAGAAAAAAGAAATTAAACAAATAAATAAATTCATCGGAATTTACTTAAGTGTTAAAACAAAGTCGTGTCTCGTCGTAACGATCTTAATTCAGCGCCCGAAGCGGTAACAGAATCGTGAGGGACAATTAACGGGTTGTTCAAAGTTGTCACGACAAACGTCGTTCCGATTCGTTACGGAATAGATAGATAACTACGGGTTTAGAAGAGAGACGTTCAGTCGTGAATCGACCATTGAATAGTTTAAATCGTTTTCCTTATATTTCTTTACCGTATATGAATCAGGTACAGTTATTACTGATAAGTAGAAACTGTTCATTTCCTTGGAGTATTTTAGCAGTTCTCTCTCTCTCTCTCTCTTTATCTCTTTCTCTTCCTCTCTCTCTTTCTCTTTATCTCTATCTCTATATTCTTCTCTCTTTCATTTTTTCCTCAATGACCTATTACGACTCTACGTAATCTTTAGCGTCGTTAAGTGGTTGCAAGGCACACAGTGCCAACAAGATCGTGAAAAAAAAGAGAGAGAGAGAGAGAGACTTCATTTCGTATCAAAAGGGAAACTTACCTATGTACTTTCGAACGTCTCGACATGTTTGCGCCAAGGTAGGAAGGTTGCTTTTAATGCAATCGTACACAGAGCGAATTCGTTGGAATTGCTTGGCTCATTCGCGTTTTTAGCTTTTGAGTGATAGAAAGAGAAAGAGAAAGAGAGGGGGACGTAAGTATATATGTATGTGTATATATACATAGAAACACGTTTCGACCGTTCGAAATTCCAACGCGTCCGATGAAATTCGTTCGGCTTACTACGGAACTTCGTTTGAAAGTGTATTAAGCGGACAAGAGAATGTTCTTCCTATACGTATCTCTTAATATACTACATACGCAGTATTACGAGAGTAAATGCGGTTAAATGTACCTTTCGATCACCGGACGCATTGCTCTCGTAATGTTATTGTAAAAATCGTATAACCGGTTGATCTTTTTTTTTCCTTCTTTTTTTGTTTTTTTGTTTTTTCTTTTTTTTTTGTACCACCTGTGAACGTATTCGCGTAATAATTTTAAGAATATTTAATATTTAACAATATTTTCGGAACTAGTGTCCGATAATTTGCTCAACAAATGTACATATATATATATATATATATATATATATATATATATATATATATAATATTTATAAAATTATACATTTATTTAAATTATATTAAATTAATTTATTTATTTTATAAATATAATTTTTTTTTTTTTTTTTTTTTAATGCGTACAACTTCATACGTAAATCTTTAACGTGTGATTGTGAGAATGCAAGTACGAAGTGTAATACGTGTCCAGTGTCTATTGTCATTTCTCATATTTATTCTATGCATTTGACATCGCATTCGTAATTCAAATAAAACTATAACAAATCAATGTTTAATTGTACGCGTCATTATTCCTCGCATACTAGTTGAATTTATATTTAAAATATTTCAAATCAAACAAAATGTTTTGTTTCGTTGGATAATAATATATTTAGGAATGGTATTGAACGTGAACAAATATTTCACTGCATATATGTATTTTTTTAATCATCATCATGATCATCATCATTATTATTATTATTATTATTATTATTATTATTATTATTATCATTATTACTATTACATATAAAATATAAAACTCTTAATCAGATTATAAGTAATGCTGTAATTATTAATAATATATACCAGAAATTACACGGTTGTGACGATTTTTCTCTAATTAAAAAAAAGGAAAAAAAAAAAAAAAAAGTATAATCTTCTGATTTAATGTTTTACGAAGATAGTAGAAAAGTTGTTTGGTAAAAATAAATAAATAAATAAATACAAAATAAGTAAATATATAAAAGAAAATAAAAAGAAAAATAAAAATAAAAAAAAAGAAAAATAAAAGTTCACGCGTATCGTACATTTGAGTCGGTAGCATTCCCTCGGGTATAACGTTAAACACCGTTGCGTTTTAAAAGAGATACGCTCCGTTGCACCCTCCACGCGAAGCTCGTCGACGCCTTTTTCTTCTTTTTCTTTTCTTCTTCTTCTTCTTCTTCTTCTTCTTCTTTTTCTTCTTTTTCTTCTTCTTCTTCTTTTTCTTCTTCTTCTTTATCTTTGACGCGAGAATTCGTCCGTCTTTGTAAGTCTAATCGACATTAATTAAGGACATTCGAAGGAGTTCCTTCTTGAGCAAACGATGCTATCCAAGGTAATTTTGTTTGTGAGAATAACGGTATTCTACTCGTACGAAATCCTTTTAGTTTTTGAAAAGAAAACGAGAAATAATAAAACAGGATTATAAAAAAAAAAAAAAAAAAAAAAAGAAGAAGAAAAAAGAAAGAAAAAAAAATAGGAGGGGAAGGATACTATGAGCGACTTTGATCCGGTTTGCATAATCACCATTGGACGTGACTTTTAATCGATCTCTCTTGGCACCCTTAATATTCGTTCGTCGTTAACCTTGACCCATCTGATTCCAAGGCTAATTCAATCGAGCCTCATGAAATAACGTTCCGGTTTATCGAGGGTCCGTTCCTCGTCTTTCGAATCGACAATTAAAATGGGGAAGACGGGGGAACGGGGGATGGGCGAGGGTGGAGGACTTAATTGCAAAATATTTTAAATTGATTTATTAAACAGAAGAAAGTCTCGTTAGAACGTTGTATGAATAATTTTTCTCTTACTCTTTGATCTTAATTCGACCTTTACTTGATCCTTTTGTCTCGAACAGTTATCCCTCTTCTTTCTTGTAAAATGATTTACGTAAATAAAGATTTTCTTTTCTTTATTTTCTTTCTTTCTTTCTTCCTTTCTTTCTTTCTTTTTCTTTTTTTTCTTCGGGATGATTTTTATTAAGTAAAAATTCTTCTAGCTCGTTACGTTTTTCAAATTGGAAGACTCATTTCGAATGTAGTATACATAATAATAATGTGAAAATAATCGTTTGACGAGGACCGAACGAAGATAATTTAGTTGCCGTTCGGGTGTAAATGAGTTTCGAAGAGAACGCTTCGATAAACAATTTTAATAACGTCCCATGTATTTTTAAGGATAGCAGAGTAAAAAAGAAAAGAGAGAGAAAGAGAGAGAGAGAGAGATTTGGAAAGTGCAATACGCTTTACTTTATCGACGACGGTACTCTCGAAGAGAGACTGAAAATTTGTCGTTCTCTTTACGCTCCGAATATTTCAAACCCCTTTCTTCTGTCACCCCAAGTATTCCGTTCATCCATTTTCTCCGCTTTACGAATCCGCACATCGTCGTCGTCGTCGTCGTCGTCGTCGTCGTCGTCGTCGTCGTCGTCGTCGTCATTGTCGGAACATCCTGCTACTTTCCTTTGCCATGTAAAGTGAAGAAAGATACGTATGAAAAATTACAACGAATCTTTTTGAACCTTTAAGAATCCAAAGAAATTAAACCTATACGTGTAATCGGTATTCATGAGAACAAAAAATTGACTTACAATTAGTGTTCTCTTAAAAATAAAATTAGATAAGGAAAGAGATAGGAAGATAGCAAAGTAAATTAAAATTCAGACCATTTTCGTCTTAGTTTTAGAAAAAAAAAAAAAAAAAAAAAAAAGAAGAAGAAATAGAGAGACAACTTTTCTTCGCATTTTCTAATTGTCTAATTCATCCTTTTGGGAAGAAACAAACAAAGAAAAAAATAAATAAATAAATAAATAAATAAACAAAGAAAGAACACGAAAAGTCGCGCTTAATTTTCTTTTCGCTATTAGCAACAAGTCCTATTTTTTTTCTTCTACTTTTTTTTTTATTGTAAGAATAGTTCCTAAAGAGACAAATGCTAACCTACATAGCTCCCAGGGAAAGTTTTATATATATATATATATATATATATATATATATCTATCTAGCGATATTCGTTCTCCATGAGAATCTACTCTTAAGGATGAAGAGAAGTAAAGGGAGAGAAAGGGGAGTTAGGAGCAACAAAGAAGAAGAAAAAGAAGAAGAAAAGAAAAAAAAAAGAAGAAGAAGAAAGAAGAGAATGGGTTACACTCGAGCGCATCTGTGTTTAAGACGAGAAGAAGGGTCAGAGGAGAGAAGCTTTGAATCCGGATCGATACTGGGCTTCCTCAGTCAAAAGGGATGGTTCTTTTGTATTCCGAAAATCAACGTCGAAATATATATCTCTCTCTCTCTCTCTCTCTCTTTTTTTCAAGAGAGAGAGAGAGAGAAAGAAACTCACTCTCGAAGAATTCCTGTACTCATGACAATTCGTACACGAATAGTAGAAGCGTCTCTCTCCATTATCATCGTCCATCGTCCATCATCTCTCTCTCTCTCTCTCTCTCTCTCTCTCTCTCTCTCTCTCTCTCTCTCTCTCTCTTTCTTTCTTTATTTCTTTGGTTCGTCCTTCAAAGTAGGTTAACGACTCGAATGGTGCAAAATTGAACAAGATGTAGCGTAATATTCCAAGATTGTTATTACGTGGCCTAATTAAACGCGAAGCATGCCAATATTACAAGCGTAATGGAGAATTATAATCGTACTCGCGTGCAGATATACGTTTCTAGAGCAGATAATAATAACGGGTTTTGGCGATACATTTATTTTAATTGATCAGATTAGAAGAGGCATTAAAGGCACGTACGTCTAGTAAATAAGTGGATTATATGAAACGTTAAACAAGAATCTATTTGAAAGTTTTTTTTTTTTTTTTTTTTTTTTTTTATATTTCTTTCTGAGATTTTCATTTCTTTTATAATCGCAGAGAATTTTACGAATGTCATTTGACTTTTGAAAATTTGTAAAGAATATAAAAATTGTACGGTCTATGGAATACGAGCCAATTTTTGTTAAATCTTCTCGTCAACTCGAGAGATTATTAATATTTTAGTCTAAACTATTTCTATTGTACTTTTTTGTTTTGTTTTTTTTTTCTTTTTTTGTTTTTTTTTTTACGAACATCGATGTAAAAACAAGCGAACTATTCTTTACATTTATCTCAATCCATGACTACCGGAGTATATTTCACTGTCCTAGATATCTCGTATCAAGTATATCATTGATTATCGAAGAATCGTTGTTTACAATCGCGAACGATTTTTCAAATATCCCGCCAGATATATACGCGCATATACGTATATGTACACCTGTGTGTGTGTACATGTATATGCATGCTTGTACGTGTATATCTTCTTTACTTAAGATCAAGAATTTTTCTTGAAAATTCTTTCCTCTTTCAGTTCTCAAATTCAAGATAAACGAAATGTTTTTCAATATGAAAATTTCGAAGTATGCATTTATCTTGAAATCTCTTTGCTTTTCCATGAAACGAGAAATAGTCGGACAAATGCGTTTATTGAAAGTCGGTTTCCGTATACCGGAATATATCGAGGCCGAGTCAACCCAGATTTCGAGTGTAAATTCGCGAACGCGGTTGCTTTCGCCAATAAGTACAGAACAGTCATATCTCATGGATTTGCTGTTGTGCTTGCTGTTGGTCCCGACATTTGCGTACGACAGTTCGTCGTTTGACGATGTTTCATTGTCGTATGCAGATGTCTGATGGTCTGTGAAATCGTACAGTAGACCAGAAATAATTGTCCCACCCTTTCTCTGCCATTGTTCGAACTAATTGATTTTACTTTCTTGTTTATATAATTCGTTTGATTACTTCGAGGAACTTTATTTACGTTTTCCAATAACGAATCTTGTGATTGTTATAAACCAATCCTTTCCATCAAAAAAAGTTTCACCCCTTTTTTTTTTTTTTTTTTTTTTTTTTTTTTTAAGTATGAACGATGTAGTCCCATCATCGTAATGATTTTTTTCTCTCTGTATAATAACTACAGTCGTTTTACTTGTTTCACTTTTATGGTTTAGACACAAATGTCGCTGTATCATAATTTAACGTTAATATAGGTATAATTTTGAAAATAATTGAAATAATTTATTTATTTGAAATTTTACGTAAATTATATTTACGTTTAACTTTAAGTATTTTTGTAAGATTTCAATTAAATCGATTCTAATATATCGTTCAGTTTTTAATGTTAAATGTTTATTCGAACATGATGTCTATAATTAAAGAAATTGATATTTAAAAAATTTTTCAAACGATCACTACAAAATTTTTTGCTAAGATTTTTGGAATACACAAACCGTATGTAATATTTTGTTATATTCATTTCAACGATCTTATAGTTAACAAACAAAAATGTTTTATGCACGTTTACACGATTTATAAAATGTCGTGATTCGTGCGAAATTTCAAAGAGAATAAAAAAAAAAATTCTATTTCTATCTTATCTAAAGCAGATATCGAGATAATCGCTTTTCGTGATTATTAATTTAACGCGTTGAATTAATTCCTTAAGCGGAATTAAATATTATTTTTCTCTTCGCATCTAATGAAGCAATTATCGTTTCAATTAAATCGTGATTGACTTAACTGCATCAAAGCTATGATTTATTCTGTTAGCCGTTGTTTCGGTTAAAACAATTCCGTTCAAGAAGAATTTTGCTAAAGCACTAGAGTAACATCTTAATAGGTGTCTTACATCTTCTTGAGGTGGTTCTCCAGTCTCTTGACCCGAAGCAAACGGTTCAAAGACTTACCATTAGACCTAGAAGATGTCTTATAAAGACGCAAGATAGTACATGAACGTGCAACGACCTGAAAAGCTTGTTGACGCAAAAAAAAAAAAAAAAAGCTCATTTCCTTGGACAATCGTGGCTTCAAAACCCTTTTTGATGAACCTTGGACAAGTAGAGCATATTTGAAGAAGAAGAAGAAAAAAAAAAAAGAAAAAAAACCAGCCTGGAACGACTTATCAAGAAACCCGATTGTGAACGAACGAGTTAAATAAAAATAAGAGCTTTCTTTTTCTTTTTGTTTTTTTTTTTTCTTTTTTCTTGTTTTCTTTTTTTCTTTTTTTAAGATAAAAATCGATCAAAGGAGAATTTACCAATTTAAAATTTATTTTACATTCGTTTCCCTCTCGTATATAAGATGTGCAAGTATAACAATTTTATTTGGGTTAATTAAGATTCGTCAACATTGATAAATTCGAGCACGTCGGTAAATAATTTCGAATATAGGACGAAAACGACAGTGTATATAACCTTGACACGATAAAGGAGAATTATCGTTTATATATGTTACGTACGTGTGTAAATTATTTTAGAGACCCTCGTTCGATTTAACAATTTCTTCCAAAGCGAAAATACAACGATGTTTTCCTTTCCTAACTTGGCATGGCGTTTCATTTAAGGATATCTGTTCCCTTTTAACCAGGCCAACTTCTCAGCATTGTTCCGTTGAGTATTAGCCCTGGCACAATTTCCCATCGAGAGAAAGATTTCAAATCTCTTTCCATGTCGATGTCCGTGTTCGAAGGCTCGATGAATCGTCGAAGAACATAAGATTTTAATATTTTATCGATTGGACAATAACTAACCGAATTATTTTTTTTTTTTTTTAAATCCCTTTTGATACTTCTTCGAAATGGGGGTGGGAGTGGGAGTGAGAGTGGACAGGGAGAGGGATGTGGGGAGGAGGAAGTGCGCATAATTTCTTTTCAATTTGTCGAAGATAATTATAACATGAATTCTTTACCATTATTCTATTTGTCGTTCTGTGCTACAATGAGAGAGAATATTCGTGTGAAACGTCGACCAAATCGACCGTTGAAATTAGTAAAATTTCTTTTTTTTTTTTTTTTTTTTTTTTTTTTTTCCTTAATCAGCAAAGCGAACATATCTATTCGACTTAATTCTTTGAGACACACGATTTTAGAGAAAATAAAAACTCAGGTTGTACAAAATTTTGTTTATTATAAAAAAAAAAAAAAAAAAAAAAAAAATTGAAAAAAAAAGTTCGTCAAAATTTTCCTGTTTTTTTTTTTTAGTAACTTCAATTTTTCCAGATAGATTAAAATATGTCCCGGTATGCATAAAAAGCTAATCAAAAGGTGGGACAATTTTTAATTCACTTAATCTTAAAGAAAATCAAGATAATCGTTAACAGATAGAAATATTTGAATTCATTATCATTAATATTATAATCATTCGTTAAAAATTGATATCACGATACGTTCACGTTTATAGTATCGTATAAAAGAAAAATTAAAGAACAAAGTTATATTCGAAGGTCGAATGAAATCGCTCGCAAGTCATTTTCGTTGTATCAATATCTATATACGTGTATATAACTTACTTATATAATATAATTCCCAAGAACATAATTAGCTATAAAGGGATATAAAAATAACTTGTTTATATTAAATACATCGTACATTGTCCGCTTTAGTTATAAATCAATGTACTCACTCCACCTTTCTACTCGCAGAATGTCTCTTCTATTACTGTGACGTTAGTCATGTTTATTTACGACACCCTTTATCTTATCAACGACATGACCTCTCTCTTTCTCGTTCACGTGTACAGACACAAATACACACACACACACACACACATGTATATACACATAGTTATACAATACACGTATGCGCGCGCATCGTTACTCGATCCAGAATGATTTAAAGCTTATCAGGGAATAGTCAACGTGATGTCACCGTTAACAAGATATTTAGAAAAATGCAAACAATCAAAAAACGCTGCTGTATTTAACGTCCCGCAAACTCTAATACCAGCGATTTGTTATCAATCGACACGACTGATATCTCATTCCTTTTTTCTTTCTCTCTCTCTCTCTTTGTCTTTCTTTCTCTATCTCTTTGTCTCTCTATTTCTCTCTTTCTTTGTTTTTTCTTTTTTTTTCTTTTTTTTTTTTTTCTTTTTTTATTTCTCCCCCATTACATGTCTCCGTTATTAACATAATTCATTGGTCAACAAGTAACCTTTTTCAATATATCGCCGAACGATTTGTAAAAATTCATTTATATCAATATTAGCCTAAAAATCTACATTCGTTTTGAAATAATTAAGGAATAATGTCATATCGCTTATCATTTTTTTGCCGATAATTTGCG
Source organism: Vespa velutina (assembly GCF_912470025.1). Lineage (NCBI taxonomy): Eukaryota > Metazoa > Arthropoda > Insecta > Hymenoptera > Vespidae > Vespa > Vespa velutina. The sequence continues at coordinate 1,501,278 of NC_062190.1, forward strand.
ATAAGTTTTCATAGAAACGAATGATGATCGTGAAGGAAAGAAAGAGAAAAAAAAGAAAAAAAAAAAAAAAGAAAGAAAAAGGTAAAATAAAGTTAATCCAACTTGTATCGGCGAGTCACGGCGCCAAACGAGATTGTTCTTTTGCTTGTATGTACACATAATGTATATGTATATAGATATACGTAAACGTACGATAGCCAATTCTGAGTTTATCCTGCCGGCCGGTGGAACGACATTCCACGATCGAGATCGAGCTCTCCGTTCATTCCTAGGACATTGAAAGGCGTGACGGAAAGAATCGTCATCGTCGTTGAGAGTTGCCTATTCCCTACTTTGAGTGTTAGTTTTGAGTGAATTGGCTTGGGTGTATTCGTTTTATCGTTTTAAAGAAAATTAAATAATAATAATAATAATAATAATAATAATAATAATAATAATAATAAAAAAAAAAGCCAGAACAAGAATCAATTGTTACGTTCTATAAATAACATATATATATATATCTCTCTCTCTCTCTCTTTCTCTTCTGATTATCAAGAGATAATGACGATAACATATGTGTATATATAAGTACGTAATCGTTATTAAATATATTTTCATTGAAATCAAAAGAGAAAACTAAGTATTAATTCTAAGTGATAATGAATATAATGAGAACATAGGGATTTAAGGAAAAAAAAAAGAAAACAGTTGACCTAACCGGAATTTCCGGAGAACAAAAATCGAAATCCTTGATCCGACCTTCTTCTGAAAGAGTTGATTGTTGCTCATCTTCCGGCCTGCACGACGACATTCCACGACTCATACCCAGGACCGTTTCTCGTCTATTTCTCCTCCTCCTCCTCCTCCTCTTCCTGTTTCTACTACTTTTATCGTTTCGTTCACCGACGAGGACAATCGTTAGTTCCATTTCGCGTCTCCAACACAGCACGCTAATTAGTTTTTTAAGTAGTTCATCCAACACTACGGCTAGCCATTTCCTTTTATTTCTTTTCTTTTTCTTTTTTTTTTTCTTTTTATCTTTTTATCTTTTGCTTCTTCTTTTTTTTTTCTTTCTTTTTTTTTCCCCCTTTTTTCTTGTCTGGAAATTATCAAGCAACTTCTCGCGTATAAATCTCAAACAGGTCATTGAACATTTTAGCTTTAAAGGTTTATTATTGGATCGATGATTAGTCCAACAGTGTCGTTCCTTCCTATCGTCGATATCAAGTCTAACTACGTAACATTATGTAATGTTTTTAACAACAAATATACAAGAAAGAAAAAAAGAAAAATTATTAATTTCTCTTTAGCGATTATTACATCTTTCTTACGATTATTTTGACTTTTAACAATTGATTCATTTTGCATTTATCGTTTGCATCGATAGCGAATATAATGCCTGTGTATCTATGTTGTTCATCAAGGATACCAATTAATTAAATCGTCGCACGGCCATTAAAAGTAGTGATTAACAAAGTTTTGCTTAGAATAAAATTAGCGTACAACAACAATATGCGTCATCGTGTTGTACAATGAATTTTTTTTCTGTGTGAAACGTCAACATTTTATGCAAATTATCTTGGAATACTGAGGTAATCCAAGTTCTTTTACTATACCGTCATTTCAAGCATGATTTCCATCTTGGAACGTACTTCTTTAATGATATTAGTTGATAAAATAAGCATGACGTATATATATGTTAAATAAAAAAAAGAAAATATTCAATTTAAATTGAATTAAAAATGAATATAAATTTTATTATTTTTCTCTGTGAAAATATTACGATTGTATTTTTTATTACGTTTAAATGAATATCTAGATCGTTCTAACGATGAGAACGACGAATGAGAACCACTGGCTTTAAAGGACCACGATCAACGTTCATTATCTCTTACGTATCACGCGCGTAATAGCTTGTCGGCTGCTTATGAAAATATTTGATCGATTCAGCTCTTACTAACGTCGGAAAAATTTCGATCAGAGTTTCGAACAAATTCAAGAGGTTCAACGATTTACGAAGATCGATCTTTTAGTTGATCTATATTTTATTTATCTTTTCTCTTCTTATTTTCTTTCAAATCTAAATGTAATTAAATTGACATCATATATTAATATATATATATATATACATACACACACACACACACACACACAGAGAGAGAGAGAGAGAGAGAGAGAGAGAGAGAGAGAGAGAGAGAGAGAGAGAGAGAGAGAGAGAGAGAGAGAGTAAGAGAGAGAGAGAGAGAGAGAGGTACCAAAGAGGTCAAAGCACCCTGCTTGCAATTTCAAGAGGAGTGATTAAAGCATATTAAACAGCAGTAGAGCTATCGAAGTGTTAAATTATCTCCATAATTCGATGAGTTCGGTAATTAGGTCAACAGGTTACCATCGTCATCAAATTACTCGTCTTCGCATTTTTTTTTGACCAATATATATATATATACACACGTACACACTCTTCTTTTCTTTTTTCTTCTCGATTTGTATGACAAATTCATATATATATACTTTCTTCTTTTCTTTTCTCTTCTCAATTTGTGTGACAAATTCAAAAAGATGGAATATTACTATGTATTTTCAATATAAAACGAAGAATTTTTTTTTTTTTTTTTTGCAGTAGGAAGAAAGAGAGAGATAGAGAGAAATACGATGACTAGGTCGGATTTTATGATAAAAGATCGATGAAGTAGAGCAAATACGAGGTCAAACAACGAGGCAATAGTTTAGTTTCAATTACCCTATCTTTCACGGAAGTTGAAAGCGGAGAATCGAGGGAATAATCTTTCAGTTTCTTTTCCTTATTTCTTCTTTCTTTTTCTACTTCTACTTCTTCTTCTACTACCACTACTACTTCTTCTTCTTCTTCTTCTTCTTCTTCTTCTTCTTCTTCTTCTTCTTCTTCTTCTTCTTCTTCTTCTTCTTTTTCCAATACTCAAAAGTATCCTATAATCCACGGAACGGCGAACATCGAATTCTTAAATTTCATTCTCTTACACATTCTCGTAAAAGGCTCTTTTACTTAACGTATAATATAGTCGTTCAATTGGCAAAGAGCAAAGGAATTTCGAAAGATACAATAAAAATTTCCTTCGGCCAATAAAATTCATTTAATATAGAATCGTCTGATAGTATCATTCTTTATCTATTTTAATGAATATATCTCATTGATATAGAAAGCATAAACAAACGTATATAAGTAATACGATAGAAGAAACATAATTTGCATAGGAAAGAAAAAGATATGATCGAGAATGAAATGTATCTTCAAAAGTTATCGAACGTAATCGTCTATTTTGATTTGATTGATCATCGTATATACAATATCATACGTGCATGACTTCGTAACATTGAACAAAATTATAATTTTATATCATTTGATTTCTCAATCACACGTATTCATTGAACCATACATCGTACGTAAATAATATATGTATATTTTATTATTACGTTGCATTATTTTGTATTTGTTCGAAAAACATTCATCACATAAACGAGTTATAAATTTTTGTAACGTTAAAATGAAAACCGTTGATTCTTTGATGAGAGAAAAAGAGTGGGAGAAGGGGAGAGGGGTGGAGGGGAGAGACTACTCGGATTTATAATGGCTTCGCAAATCGGGCCAATCGATGATCCAAACCAACTCATAATCCAATTACGTCGACTCTAGTCGACTTGAATATGTACGATACATTAGTAGAAATAGACATGACGTTCATCTTCGATCTTTCGAGTAACGTTTCCTCCGTATTACATTTAACGCGCTATTCGATAAATTAGAGAGAGAGAGAGAGAGAGAGAGAGAGAGAGAGAGAGAGAGAGAGAGAGAGAGAGAGAGAGAGAGAAATGTTTACATGTTACATTAATTATATTAATCCATAAAATACGTTCATTATAAATAAATATGATTCGTTTAAGTTAAATGAAAATTATTAATAAACATTGAAATAATTTTTTCCGTGATATAGGGGAATGATTGATAAAAAAAAAAAAAAAAAAAAAAAAAAAAAAAATTCTGTTTCAGCTGAGAGGAATTTCTCGATTTAGATTAGGATGTCACACCACAGCGACGATAACATGCTTATAGCAACGTCCGATTCTTTCTGGGAGCCGGGCAATTACAAAAGAACGACTAAAAGGATCGAGGATGGTCACAAGCTATGCGATAGTTTAATAGCATTGGTTCAGGAAAGAGCGGAAATTGAAAAAAGTTACGCGAAGGCGTTGAAGAATTGGTCGAAAAATTGGAACGACAAGATCGAAAAGGGCCCAGAATATGGGACCACGGAAGCTGCATGGAAGGGTGTTTTGGTCGAATCCGATAGGTTGTGCGACCTTCATCTTAGGGTTAAGGAGAACCTTTGCAACGATATTATTCAACAAGTGAAGACATGGCAAAAGGATACCTATCACAAGGTAAGAAGAACAATTATAATACAAATATAACAAATCTGATACAAAGAAAATATTGTTTTTCACGATGAAAATTTATCATCTATTTCGACCTTCCCTTTTTTTTTTCTTTTTTTTCTTTTTTTTTTTTTTTTTTTCCTAACGATCGATAATGGATTTTACGATCGACGAAGGGTAACAAAAGTTACAGGTGATTTATTTTCGTATAGGTATGCGTTATTATTCGTAATATCTCGCCGATGTTGTATTGCAGTCGATGATGACCCTCAAAGAGCGGAAGGAAATGGAAGATGCTTTTAAAAAAGCGCAAAAGCCCTGGGCGAAACTATTACAGAAAGTCGAGAAAGCCAAAGCGGAATATCACAACAGCTGCAAAACTGAACGAACTGCGGCTAATATGGAGAGGAACGCTTCCGCTGATAGTTCTCTTTCACCCGATCAGGTAATATTTCCTCGTTATTATTACATACTTATATTCGTTCTTATCTTTTACTATACTCGCGTCACGACGATCAACTATTCACATCAACGTGTTATCTATTTTAGTAGAGTTATCACATGCATATGTAATTTTTCTTCGACGTATAATATACAACCGTAACCCATGTCCGCTTTTAAAGGAAACGAAGAATCTAGGCCGTCGATGAACGGGCTCGAATCGATATAATTAATTATTTCGTTTGTAATATCGTTCGTTCAATGGTAAAAATACGAAAAGAAAGAAAAGAAAGAAAAATAAATAGCAATCGTCAAAGGATATAATTGATATTAATTGTCGATTAATTATTTTACCGATGTGGGTACCAGTATTGAAATAAAATGAATACACGATAAACGTGTTATTAAATGAAAATCTTTTTAAAAGCGATGGTGTTCTCTCGGAAATAATATAAGAAACGTACGATAATAATCTTCTTACATTAGAAAAAAAAAAAAAAAAAAAAAAAAAAGAAAAGAAAAGAAATTGAATAGCTTCAATGACATTTTATAGCGAGAATTAGATGTTAGAACAAACATCCTAGCATTAATTCTACGCCATTGTAGATTCCTAAATATGTACAACTATAAATATGTCATTGTAAAGTCTCAATCAATTCTATTTATTTATTACAATTAGATCGTTTAAGTCAATGAAAAATTCTAATGATGTTTCTTTCAAAATGGATACAAATATTGCCTAATGTGCATCACAATTATACGCACTCGTGAAAATATGTATATTACAGTAGTAGTTTCGATTGTTCTTTAGCAATAATTATTTTCAGATGGCCCGAGGCTCTGAAAACGTATGTCAAACCCTTTATTAACAGAGTTGCATGTAGCCACTGTTGTGTTTTTAAAAAATTTTTGCTGTTAAACGTTTCTGATTGCCTTAAAAAATAATTACAATACAATTGAATCGTTGTATATCCTATTTCATTAGTAATTCCTATAAATTTTGTTGAGAAACTTTTTCTTTTTCTTATTTTTTTTTTTTTTTTTTTTTTTTTTTTTTTTTTTCCCTCGAATAAAAGTAGATACTCGAGTGAATTATTTGTCAAAGATATTATCTTTATTTTTTTCAATGATGACGCAAAGATCGATATGCACTTTTATTTATATACGTTCAGCATGCACTATGTCCTGAATAAAAGAAATGATTCCGTCACCGGTCACATTGTCACATGCGAGTTTTCCTGATGATATTTTGAAAGAAATAAAAAAAGAAACTATTTCGTACCACAATCAATAGAAACGATTTATAAATCGTGGACGAAAATAGCAAGTTTTGACACTTTGAAAAAAGCTAACAACGTTTTTAGATGACTGAGTATGGATGTGGTGCATGGGGCATCAGAATACAAGAGTGCCTTAGGAATTCTAAAATAGGCGACGTTCAGCTTGTATGTATATGATGTTGCATGCGGCATGATTATTAATCCATGTTTCTCTCGTTTTTTCTCATTACAGAAAGCCCTGTTGGTAAGCAATATCGATTCTTGAGATTCCCTTTACTTTAATAATCCGCTTTGCCAGATTCCTGATCGATTAGAATATCTTCTTTAGTAGTATTTCTATTTAATAGTATTTCCGTGTATTTCTATTTAATCCGATCAAGAAAATGCGGCGTACATAAAAGAAAGCCATTATATATCTTTTTATGCCATTTCTTTCATTCACTTCTCTTTTTCTGTTGACCTCCATTAAACCTAGATCATAGATACTTCTAATAATCTTTACGTAAATTTGATGATTCCTTCCACATTCCTTTTTTTTTCTCTTCTTTTCTTTTTTCTTTTTTGCTATCGACTTATCATGCACATATCTGTCTCTTCTCTTATCTTGTAAGACAAGACTCTGCTCACTTTATAGCTATATTTGTAATCGCACAAAATATGCACATTCATGAACGTAGTAGTGGTAATTAGTATCGGCTTACTTATTCATATCACTGTTAATTTAATTAGCAATTTCATGGTATATATACGTACATATATACAACGAGCGATAATATATTTTTTTAGATTCGCTGGCTGGCACTCGTAACGATAGTTCGTAAATGTTTAGAAATTCACTGAAATTTTTAAAGCGATAACTCGAAAAGACATTTTTACGGCTTTGTTTACGATACAAAGAAGTTGAAAGGTAAAGAATTAGTAGTAGATTGATGAAGATGAGTTGTATTCGCGGAAACATATTATTTGATAAGAACGTAAATTATTATCAAAGAACCAACATACTTCTGCTAAGATCTTTACCTTTGATTTATCTTAAAAGTTATAAAACGTATAAATGATCAACTTTAGTAATAATTATTATTATGTTTTCTACAGGTAAAGAAAATGCAGGACAGAGTACAGAAGACGAAAGAGGAGGTACAAAAGGCGAAAGAAAAATATGAAGCTGCACTTCAAGAAATTAATCAGTATAATCCAAAATATATGGAGGATATGTCGCAAGTATTTGATAAGTGTCAAGAAATGGAAGCGCAACGACTTCAATTCTTTAAAAAAGTTCTATTTGGTATTCACAAGTGCCTCAATATATCACAGGATCCAGTGTAAGTGTTCTTCATGTTTTTTATTTTCTTTTCTTTTGTTTTTCTTCTTTTTTTTTTTCTTTTCTTTTCTTTTCTTTTCTTTTCTTTATGAAAATATTATCGCTATATGTTATTTCTTTCATGATTTGTTTTCTTTTTATTTATTTTCTCCTTTTTTTTTTCTTCTTTTTTTCTTTTAGGCTTCCACAAATATACGAAGAATTCTACCATACTATTAACAATGCAGATCACGAGAAGGATCTTAAATGGTGGTCTAATAATCATGGTGTAAATATGGCTATGAATTGGCCACAATTTGAGGTAATTTATCGATTCTCTATGTATATAAAAGAGACACTAATGCATGCAAATTTCTGCTCGTAATTGGAAATCTGCCATTAGAGAACGCATAGCCGTAGCGTGGGTTTTATATATCACTCTATTACTCTTCTTTATACATATATAATCGTTTATGTTATAAATTGTGTCAATTTTTTATTACCTTAATATATCTTAATGAGATGAAGCATTTGTTGACAGGATTTTTTTACGATCCATGTCTATTTTCTATAAATATCTAATGATAAATATTATGAATTGATATCAAGTAAAATTTTTCTGGAAAGTAATAGGGCGGAGACGAAAGAACAATATTGCTCTCAATAAACGTCTATGACCTTTCATCGTCTAAATTTTTATGGATGTCGTATTATCGTGTATCAATTTATGTGTCAACATATGACAGCATTGAATACGCTTTTGTCAAATTTTTTGCAAGCTTAACAAAATGGTTTTATGTTTATTTTTCTTTTTTTTTTTTTTGTTTATTTATATATTGATTTTTTTTTTTTTTTTTTTTTTTTTTTTTTTTTTTTTTTTTTTTTTTTTTTTGTTGATATATTAAACTTTTATCGTAATCATCAACCAGCTTATGAAAAATGCAGTCTCTCTTATACAATACTGATATAAAGAAAATATAATGCTCGTTGATGGTTATAAATTTATTATATTTTTTTTCTTTGTTTTGGTTTTTAACTAATATTTGTGCCGTTAAAAGCTTATTCCCTATTCCTATACAAGCAATTCGTTGACGTTAAAGGTCAATAACGTTGAGAGAGTAAAAACGTAATGCTTTGAAAAGCCCAGTCCCTTTTACCCGCCCACTTAAATATATTACAATCGATTTCTATTTTATCAAATCTTAGCTACGACGAAGATCTTTTAAGCTTAGATAGAAACCCACAAAGACTTTCCGGAATGCATGCATGTGATTGTTTGGGCGTTGCTATTATTATGCAGGACTACACAGAGGAATTCCGTGACATCACCAAGGGTTCGAAGTCAAAGGAGGCACTTCCAGCTGGATCCATCACTCTCATCAATCAGCGACCGGTCGGCGAGGATCTGCATGTAAAGTTTTGTTTAAGTTTACATGAGAACCTATCGTCTTTTTCTTGTTAACTGTAATGAGACACGTGCAGATATATATATATATCGTGTATCTAGTAGTAAAACATGCACATTTAAACCTCGCCTTAACGGAGGAATGATAGCGCGCTCGGAGGCACGAAATCTTTCACAAGTTGAACTTACGACGCGTGTAAAGCCGCAACATACAAGCGGTGGATGGCAGAGGCGCATGAGCTCTCAACAAAAATAGGCTTTCTTTTTCTATTTTTCTTAGCTTCTCGCTCTGCTAATTCGATTCACTATAAGTTTACCTATAATATGCTTCATGCTTACTCACGAAATAACTCTTCTTAAATCGATCGCAGGTGCACTTAAGTACAACCTTTGAAACCATTGAAATAGAGGTGATTTTAATATGACAGGTTTACTACTATATATATAGTGTCATCAAATTCAAGGTATCTCTTTAAATTCCTCAGCGAGTCAGTACTAAAATCATCTCTACGTTGTTGTTTAGATTGTGTACGTTTTGCTTTTCTTTTTTTTTCTTTCTTTTTTTTTTTTTTTTTTTTTTTTTTTTTTTTTTTTTTTTTCATAATATGTTTACGATATTGCAAGATTTATTTATTTTCAATTCATATTATCAATTCTCTTATATGTATACACTTATGTTATATTATTGTATACCTTTGTATATATTATATATAACTTTCTATAAGAATTTTTTCTTAAATGCATTTTGTATACTATTATTGGGCTGTGCAATCATATATTCATAACTCCAAATCATTCTAACATCTTTGTTTCACATTTTGTACGATCAAATTTTCAAAACAGATATGTATGTAAATATACATTTGTCACAGAGCTATATGAATGATATAAAATTATTTAATACATGCTAAATACTTGGTTGTACGCACAAATACACATACACGAGCAAATATGTTTATATTTTTGGAGGCACATCTATTCTATAAAAAAAAAAAAAAAAAAAAATGAAAGTGAATATGAATTTTATTTTTATTTCTTACTATTTCTTCATCAATATAGGAATTCCCTCCAGTCAATCATAAATCAAAGTCAAAGTCTGCTGGTCGTGTTATAACAACAGATGGACTCCATGGGGACAGTAAAACAGATACTATTAGTTCGAGCAAACAATCTTCTGAAAAAATTAATCACGAAAGTAGTGGAGTTAATAGAAGTTCAACGATTACGTAAGTTAAACAAATTATTTATTAATATAAAGAGTTAAGTGTATGTGTTACAAATATCATAAAGAAGTGTAATGATTTAATCTGAATGTTATGTTCTTTGTGTTACATTTTTTAGGAATGGTACTAATACTAAGCAGGAATCAAATCCATTTGAAGAAGAAGAATGGGATGAAGATGGTGGTGAACCATTAGTAGATAGTGGAGAGCCAGGGGTTCCAGTTAAAGCTTTGTATAATTATGAGGGAGCAGAAGCTGATGAACTCAGTTTTAAACAAGGTACATATTGCATACTGCGACAACAGCTCATAAGCTGCATTAATTTAAGATTATTAGAATTTCACTGCTATTAGCTTTGATAATAATAATAAAATTTCATATAATTTACTTTTTTACAAATTGTAAATGAATTCATCATTGAACATTTCTTATTAATTAAAGGTGATATATTTGAGAAATTGGAAGACGAAGATGAGCAGGGATGGTGTAAAGGAAGGAAAGATGGTAGAGTTGGTCTTTATCCTGCAAATTATGTAGAGTTATTATCTCAATAGTTTATGCAAAGTTAAATTTTCTAAAATTCTTTCTTGGTTACTTAACAAGTAAAATTATGAAGAACAAAATCTAGTTATTTTGTTGTTTTCTGTTTTTATTTTTCGGTGATGCAATGTCATCACAAAAGTTTATTTTTGTTAGAAAAAAAAAAAAAAAAAAACACTTACATTTTTTTCGTGTATGACACGATGATTTGCATAAGCTGAAAATTTCACAAAAACTGTGAATACAAAAACAGTGACATTATGTGACTGTTTTTCTGTTTTTATATCAAAGATAGTTCAATGAAATGAGTTCTTTAAAAAGATCTCAGACAAAACATCTCCAATTGCAGTTAATACGTTTTTTTTAGATAGATAAGTTAGTAAAATTCATTGTTAGTATTAACAATTAAAATGAATAACATGTATGCAAATCTTAGATCTTCGAGTAATGTACAGTCATTCATTTTGTAACACATTATTATTGTTACAATTAAGAATCTTTTGGCTGAAGACAAAAATTTTATTTAATTTATTGTTATTAAAAAAGTACCTTTGAAACCTTACACTTATCTAAATGGTGTCATTGTACATAATAGAATTAAGAGCTTAGTAATATTTGAAGTTATTAGATAAAATGTCACAGTGTATGCGATAAAGTATATTAGGATACTTTAAAAATATACTTAAATTAAATATATACTATAAATAACAAAAATTCGGGACCCAAGAATATTCTTTTCTTATTAAAATATCATTTAAAAAAAAAAAATGAAAAAAAGAAAAAGCAAAAAAAAACAATGATTCTAGCATTGTTCTTAAAAAAGTATTGGTCATTTTTTCTTGCATAAATTTAAGCATTTTAAATATCTAACGTTTAACACACTATCACTTCCATATATATATATATATATATATATATATATATATATATATATATAAAATATGCTTTGTACATATATAATGTCTTTTTATATAAAAATAATAAGACTAGAATATTATTTTCAAAGTGAATTAATTTTGTTTCTAAAATACAAATTTTGTATATTTCTTATAAAGATTATACACTTTCATGAAAATATATGTCACCTTACATTTATGTGTTTTCATCGAAAAATTGAAACGTAAGCACAAGCGAAGTGAATTATAGCATGTGTGTCCTTCATTGTAAAGTATAAGTATATAAGTTATTTGACATTATAACGAACACATTATTAAAGGACCAATGTGTTATGTACACTTATAACGCAATTTCCTTTAAATCATTATTAGATGTTTATTTTTGACAGTTGCATTGGAAAATTTTATAAAAAACATAATTTTCCTAAAATATACAAAAGCCATGCATTATAATTTATTATAATTACCATATAATTTTCAAAATATTTAATACAAGTCGAAAACTGATTTTGACTGAAATATGTATTTTGATTTTTAAAATTATTATTTTACATGTAATAATTAGATATACGACGTATGTTAACGAAAATAAAAATTAAGTATGAATAAAACCTGTGTCTCTGTACACGATATTTATGTAAATAAAGTAGAATATAGTAAGGTTTTCAATTCAGCCTATGACTGATTATTGTAATCAATTACTTTTTAATCCTTCAAATCATGTTTTATGAAGAATATCCATAACTTCATAAATTGTTATGTAGAATTTACCTTCTGTATAAAATTTACTATGTATATCTAATAAACGTCCTATGTATAAAATATATACTATATTTTTAATAATGCTTTTATTTTAGGGACAATAATTAAAAGATAGAAATAATACATCAATAACTATATTTGTTTTTCCATAAGTGTTTTGGTACATTTTGCAGTATTAATATTCACAATTTATATTAAGTAGCAATTAACAAAATATTACCATATGCAATCCTTTATTTTATTTTTCACCTCTCTTCTAATCATAATTATTTAAAAAATATTTTTAATATTAAATGTAATTATGTTGCGTATCCTTAATCGCACGCAATCATATTGTAGCAAAAAATCAGAGCTGTATTTAAAACTAATATATATATATACAAGTAAAATGATTACATTCATTTACATCAATTCACATCAATACATTAACCAAAAATATTGGTTCTACATATTTATATATTTATGTATTTATGTAAAAATGAATTAACATTTTACTATTAATAAACATGCATACATATTTCTGTTTTCTTTCAAAAATCAAAATATAAGTTTAATTACACAAATATATATTTACAGAATATTTGTATTCAGAAAAAATCTGTACATACAAGTAAAATATTGAATTCACAAAATGCAAAGTAATATATATTTTATCTCTTAATATTAAAAATGTACTATAATTTGTATTTTAATATCATTTAAATTCTATACTTTTTAAGTTAATTAATTTATACCTTAAATTTAAACAAACTAGATCCTAATATAAAACTTTTAAACTCGAAATATGCATATATGTATATTTTATAAAATATGTATATGAAGATTAAACAACTGTATCAATCATATAATTAATTAATAGATATTTTAAAAATGATCATATGTGTGGATGTGTAAATACATCTATATATATAATGTAATTCTATTATATAGTATTTTTCTTTAACTTTCTATTCATCTATGACATTAATATAATTATTTTTGTTAATATTTTTATTATTACGTAATATTATATATAAAAAAAGAAAAAAAAAAAAAAAAAAAGAAAAAAAAAACTTGAAATTTTTAATTATATGTTGTTACATTAGACAAACATTATAATATATATTAATAACTATTTATCATATTAAAAGTAAAGTTGATGTGCATATTTACATCAGTGCGTTGCAACATGCTGTTGTAAATGTAAAAGTGTTGGAAATGGTTTCTCACATAATTGGCATACATGTGCATTACCATTATGTACATCCAGATGCTCAGACAATTCTTCTTCAGTCTCAAAAAGATCATCACAGATCATACATTGATATTCATATGCCTTCATTCCTTGCTTCTCCCATTCTGCTATTGCAGCTTCTTCTTCATGCGCTTGTGTATGCATTTCCAATAACATCTCCGAATTAAATATTTCTGCACATTGTACACATTGATAAGATGACTCTTTTGTTTTTTCATTCTCAGTTCCTATTGTAATAAGATTAGGATTGTCATCTTCGTCATCAAAAAGATGTTTTTCTACATGAACCCCAAGTGCATCCTCAGATTCCATGGAATCACCACAAATAGCACATTGATATTGTTCTTTTCCTATACTTTGCTCATCTTCACTTATATCATCACAATGTTTTTGTAAATGATCTTTGAGTATCTCTTCATCTGTAAAAATTTTATCACATACAAAACAAGTATAAGTTTTTTTAGGTCTTTCAATACTTTTAATTCCATCTAATTTTGCACTTTTAGAAGTTAATGTATTTTCTAATGTAGTGTTTTCTACTGCTTTTATTTGAGTACCTACGATAGATTTTTTAATTTGATCTTTCACAGTAGTAACAAGTATTGAAGAATTTCGATTACTCGTATCTAATAATTTTTTAGAATCTATTTTTGCTATATTTTCTATATTAAATTCGGATTGATCATGACTTTCTAAATGATGCGCTAATAATTTTTCTGTTCTAAATACAACATTACATACATAACATTTATGTACTTGCTTTACTGAACGACATACATGTGATTTTACGAATCGTGCCTCCACAATTTCATGACATCTTTTACAACGCATCATTTTATGTTTGTTATGTCGTGGAATAGTATTTTCCACTTTATGTGATTTCATATGTACCTCAATCTCTGAACGATCATTGAAAGACAAATTACAAACACCACAAATATGTTTTGCACTTATTGATAATTCTGGATTCGTTATATTGCTACGATTTTCTATGCTTTTTTGAAATCCAACAGTAGATTTCTTTGCAACAGATGTTGATGTCATTAAAATACTATGTTTCGAAGATTTTTCAAACGATTGTTTTCTCACTCCAGGTTCTCTTTTAATAGATGATGCATATACTTTTTGAGTAGATAATAACTTGTGTGATATAGTTTCTTCTGAACCATTGGAATCAGAGTCCATAGTAGATGTATTATAATCATTGTACTTTCTAGATGGTACTCTTCTTCGTTTATGAGGTAAAATTTCAAGAGAATTATTAATTTTATTTATAGGTTTATGCTGATCAAGAATATGTAAATTATTAATTCTATGATATTTACTTTCCTGTATTAGATCTAATACCTTTAATACAACTGTAGGTTGAAATTTTTTTGAGATCATTGCTGTTTTTACAAACTCTGCTGAAACAGTTCTAGATTGTTGATTAGAAAATTCAAATGATTTAAATGACGCTTCAATATTTTTCTTTATTGTCTTTTCTATTATATTTTTTAATTTCTGATCTAATGCCTGATAAGAAGAACTATAGAAATTTTGTAATTCTTCATTCTTTATATCATTGCTATTTATCCCAAATAATTTATATTTCACCTCTTTTTCAATAAAGGTAGCCAATTCAAGCTGAATTTGTTTTAATACTTCTAATTCTGTTCCCTCTACTTCTATGTTCAAACATTTTTCAATTAACCTTTTATCATTTGAATCACTTATCGTAGGATGAATTCTACGCAATTGTACAGCATCGATAATATCTGTATTTTTTTCTTGACTATTTTCATCTACATTAAAACTCTTAGATTCTTTAGGTAAATTATTTAAATGTGTTTTGTTCGTGTATTCTGGTTCAGTTAATGCCAATGTCGATGTTACAACATACCTTACATCGCCGATTTCTAATTCTGATTTTACTGAATGTGGCAAAAATGCTTTTTTATCATTATGCAACTTAATTTTTGTAACAGATTCGTCAGTAATATCATACTCTGGGATATCAGTAGGAGAATTTTCTTTTTCTAAAACATTTTCTATATATGATTTGTTTTGTTTCAATTCATCTTGCATACCATCTTCCTTTGGTATACTTTTATTCTCATTTGACAAAACATCATTATTGAGCAATGTTTGAGATCTTGTTTTTCTTGTATCAGAATCTGTTTCTACAATTACATTATCACTGTCATTTTTAATATTATATTTACCGCTCATATTAGTTTCTAAATTTTTTAATGCTTTAGCTAATCTCTTTTGTCTCTCAGCTTCTTTGTCTGCATTTGTTTTTGCTCTTGCTTTCTGTACAGGTGATAATTGTGCATCATCAGAAACTACAGAATCAGTATCTGAGGCATGCTCTCCAGTTGCTGCTAAAAGGGCTTTTTTCCTAGCTACCCAACGTTTTGTAGAAGCTTTTCTTCTTTCAATTGTTCTACCCCTTTTACCACTTAAAGATTTAACCCTCATTGGAACTAAAGATGGTTTTATTTGGGTATTGCCTTCGTTATCATTTGCTTCTTCAGATTTATTGGTATTAATATCATTTGTTTTCTGAGATGAATCTTTTGAAGAAGCAGGATCATCCTCTGATATGTACATTTCTTTTAGTGTATTTTGATCAGCAACACAATCTACACTTGCAAATTCCAATGGTATTAATGGAGGAACCTCTGATTTTGACTTTTTCTAAAAATGAGGGATATTATTTAAAAAAAATTATTTCAAAGAGAATACTTATAAAATTGTATATATGATTCATAAAATTTAACAATTGTTTATACTCCATACCTTTTCATTGGTATCAGATAAACTGTCATCACTACTCTGCTGCAATTCTGCAAGTTTTCTTTTAAATTGTGATATCTAGAACATGTTGATTTTAATTTTTTAGATTTAATTTTTACATTTACAATTATTATTATAATAAGTAAGAAATTGAAAAAGAAAGAATATCATAAAATAAAAGGACAATATTGAAAAGCTTAATGTAAGTCGGAGTTATTATAATAATAAGTAAACAATTGAAAAAGAAACAATATTATATATTAAAAGGCGATATTGAAAGAACTTAATGTAAGTCAGAGTTATTCTAATAATAAGTAAACAATTGAAAAAGAAACAATATCATAAAATAAAGAACGATATTTAAAAACCTAATGTAAATCATCTAAACAAATTTATATCGTTAAATATCTATTCACCTAACTTATCTATGGTATTATAATAAATTGAATGATTAATGAAAAGGCGTGTTAAGAAGAACCAAACAAGTACAACTCATTCAATGAACTTTTGTAACAGAAAGTTAATGCTTACACATCACCAAATAAGTATATGTTGATAATATAAATAGAATATTTCTATACATACCGTATTATCAGATGCTTCTGATATTTCCAAATGATTTAACAATAATTCATTAGATTGTATAAATTGTTCCTTGAATTCACTCCACATATTCAATTTATATAAGCAAACATGACAAATGATATTCGGTAGACCCTTTTCATCTTTTATCTAAATAAAACGTAATACGGTAATTAAAAACAGATGAAAAAGATTGATAAAATAATGAAAGATTATAAACAACTTACATCAATGGAGGTACACTTGCTAAGGTCATTGATTTGAAATTGCAACTTATCATCGAATAAATTACTCATACAACCATTTTCGGTAAGACAAATACGACACCTGCTATGTAGATTAGGTAATTTCCGTTTTCTCGGCATTTTTTATAACTACGTATGAAAAAACGATATTATAACGTTTGTAGATCAAATGGTATCGAGAAACTTGAAGTATGCAGTGAATACGATGTGGCGGGTGTGCAAGATTATGACTTGATAAGACTATCGATACAATTCATTTGTCCTTACTTCAGACTTATTATTTATGAAAATTAAAACAAACGTATGGCGGTTCTAGAAATTTTCTATTTAAAAAAAAAAAACTTTCCCGAAGAATAATATTTTCACTTTTTTATTATATAATTAATTTAATTAGATAATTGTTTATAGTTCTACGTATGTACAATATAATAATTGTTATCTATTTACTTTGTATTAATCGAAACGACATAAAATAATAAAAATATAATACAACGAGTTTTCAAATGATAATTAATAGATTTCTTTTTACAAAACATAAATTAATTATTTTATTGATTAATTCGATAATGTTAAATAGTAAAATAAATAATGATGTAGCATATTTATGATATAAATTAAATTTAATATTATATTTTCTGTATTTTGAATCGAAAAACAATGATTATCGAGTATTTAATCACAAAGTTTACGAGATTGTTAATATATTGATATCGAAAAATAATCGAAAGAAGGAGTCAATCGAAGTGACGAGAACTATCGATTCGAAATACTCGCAAACTAAACTTCGACTTTTATACTTTTCTAGTAAGTTCTATAAGATTTATTCAAACCACGACTGCGGTAATTCCACAAGCGTGATAAAAGTTATTTTTCTAGAATCATCCGCTGAACATTGAATGATTTTAATCCATTCGATAGAAATTATTCTTAACGTTAGAATATTTTATTAATTTAAAACAATGTAAGTATGATTTAATATTATCATATGCATTCTTAAATATATATAAATGATTTTAATATACATCGTCATTGCCATTTTATTTACATAAAATATATAGAATACATTTTTTTACAAATCTTTTGATTTTATTTTTATTTATATTTGGTTTTATCTTATATTTAATTCTTTTTCACGCACTATAATAATCGACATTTACAAATGTTTAAATGTAATTATTATTCCATATAATTGAATCTAATTAACAATTAATAATTACGTTTGAAAGAAGATATTTAATAGTATTACATCCTGAAGAAAATATTGTTATATATATTTATTATATTCCAATTTATCATATATTTGTAATTATTAATATGATACATGTATCATCTTTTAGCATGGCTGCTATAGACATTTCTCCTGCAAAAAATGGTGGTATTCTTAAAGAAATCCTTAAAGAAGGTGTTGGTGATGAACTTCCAATAACAGGTGGAAAAGTAACAGTACATTATACTGGAACATTGTTAGATGGAACTAAATTTGACTCTAGCAGAGATCGCAATGAACCATTCAAATTTAATTTGGGTATGTCAAATGTTATTAAGGCTTGGGATATAGGTGTAGCTACAATGAAAAAAGGTGAAATCGCAATGTTAACATGTGCTCCTGAATATGCATATGGAGAAACTGGTAGTCCTCCAAAAATTCAACCTAATACAACTCTTAAGTTTGAGGTAAAAAAAAAAATTTTTCAATATGAAAGTATATAAAAATAAAATATTTATAATAAGTATAATATATCTAATTAGTTTATAAATTTTATATCAATTATCAGATAGAAATGATTGATTGGTCAGGAGAGGATTTAAGTCCTGATAAAGATGGAAGCATTGAAAGACTTCAAATTACTCCAGGGAAAGATTATGTTACTCCTCGTGATACATCATTAGTAAACAGTATGTATGATATTCAATTATTATATAATATTTACATATATATATGTATATAACATTTTTCATTTATAGTACATTTGACTGGAATGTACAAGGATGAAGTTTTTGAAGATAGAGATGTACAATTTTGTCTTGGAGAAGGAGAAGATGTAGGAATTGTAAGGGGTGTAGAAAAAGCCCTTGAAAGTTTCAAAAGTGGAGAAAAATCTAAACTTAAAATAAAAAGTAAATATGCATTCAAGAAGGAAGGTAAACCTGAATTTAATATTCCACCAAATGCAGATGTGGAGTATATTGTAGAATTAAAAAGCTTTGAAAAGGTAATAACCTGAATATAATATTATTAAATATTTTCTATTATATTTTTTATTCTAATTATATTAAAAAATTTAATATAGGCTGTAGAAAGTTGGTCTTTAAATGGATCTCAAAAAATAGAGCAAGCCAAACTTTTGAAAGATAAAGGAACGAATTACTTCAAAAATGGAAAATACAACCTAGCTACTAAAATGTACAAAAAAGTGTTGGATTTTTTATGCTATGATAAAAATTTTGAAAATGAACTTAAAGCAGAGAGCGGCAGTCTTCTTTTATCCACACATTTGAATCTTGCATTGTGCTATTTAAAAACTGATCAAAATGTTGAGGCTAAAGATGCATGCTTAGAAGCTTTAAAGTTAGATCCACATAATGAAAAAGCATATTTTAGAAGAGGACAAGCTTATCTTGCACTTGCATCACCTGAAATAGCAATTAATGATTTTGAAAAAGTATTAAAAATAGAACCAAAAAATATAGCTGCTTCAAAACAAATTATAGTTTGTAATAATCTTATTAAGAAACAACTGGCAAAAGAAAAGAAACTTTATGCAAATATGTTTGATAAATTTGCACAAGAAGACAAACAGGTTTGTGAAAAACAATAGTATATAATACAGATATTTTTTTCGTGCGAACTTCATTTTCTTCTGTATGAAATTAAAATTTGCTTCCATTTATGTTCATCTCAAATATTGCAAAAAAAAAATTGAATATTTTAAATTAGATTCATTATTTATAAATAATCTATAAAGATCTTGGTAAACATTGGATTTCTTTAAGTTTTAATATATGATTTGAATTATATTTTGTCATCAAAATTTTATCATAAAATGAATTTTTTAAATATTTATGGTATTGTAGTATTTATATTGTTTTAATATTTTGGGGTAATTTTATAATGCAACTAATATTAATACCTATGTGTTAATAATAGCAATGAAAACATTTTTGTGACTTGATTTTAATCATAGAAAATAATCATGTATTTTCTAATTATTCATGATTTTGTTATTAATTATTAATTGTTTTGTTACTTTTGACCATAAACTGTTAGTAATGTCGCAGAAGGAGGAGGAGAAGCTGCGACAACAACCCGATGTAATGCGTGGAGCTCTGGGTGAATGGGGACAAGAAGAAAGGCCTGGAGGTAGAGATGCAACTGCCTTTGAAAAGGAAAATCCAAATATTCTCATGCTTAATGCTAACGGCACAGGAGAATTTCAAAATATGTAAGCAGTTGCTGTACTTTTTCAGTACACTGCTCTACTTGGCTGCCAACAATGTTAAATTTTATTATTCAATATTTTATGATGCCGTTAAGTAGTACTGGGCATAAAAAAAGTCATAAAGGCTTTTCACATTAAAAGCCAGAGTAAATCTCTATAATCAATTTGATACATATAATATATACCTAGTCAATTGTATTTTTCATCATTTTAATAACTTTACGTTTCAAATGATCAAATAGATTTGGAAATGTAATTGTGGATATATTGATTAGGAATATTCTGTATTATCCATTTTGAAATGAATATTGAGAATTCATTAATAAAATTATATCGGACGAAGTCATTTAATTATAATACAATTTTCTTTATCATTGCCTATCAGCAATTTTAAATACAACATAAGACATTTCGTTCATAATAAAATATATTTTACATTGTTTAAGATTTTAAGAATTTATTACACATATTGTCTATGCACAATGACGTAACTGTAAAAGTTATGAATAAACAATGTACAAAAAATAAGTGGAATAATCTTATTCAAATTATTATTTATTATCTTTTATACAAATATTTCTTAATTATAGATTATAATTCGTTGGTAAGTACATTGAATGTAATTGATTTATATAAACAAATTCATCTTAAATCACATAAGTAAAAAATGACCGTTAGAAAAATAATTATTCAATTCAAACATAGCCTTAAAGTATAACATAAGAATTCAATTAACAATTTAAATTAGATTTTAAGCCAATCATAAATCTGAATAAAAGTATACAGTTATGCTGATTCGTCTGTTTTCAACTATGAATGGACAATTCAACTGTTATAGAAATTATGCTTTATAGTTAGTATCCGTGCGCATGTGTATATTGCGCATTGTGGTATTGACGTTGTCAAATTATAATTGACATTTCACAGGAATCTAAAAGGTTAAAAAAAGGGGTGTTAACGTAAGTAATTCTTAACAATAAATATTAATACGTGTTAATATTTCTGAGTCGCAAAGCGGCATTGAAGGATACTTTAAAGAATATCTCTTCCATAATTTCAACAATAATATTATAATAAATCATATACTTTCATTTTTGATTATATTAATACTTTTATGTAATTAAAATTATTTACTTTATTTATAAACATATAATTTTCTTTAATAACGATTAAACTTCATAATTTGTCATGTGCTCAAATCTAACCTATGATATTAAGCTTTATAAAGATATATGTTTTTTATTAACATAAAACATATAATTGCAGACATTAAAAAGGTTAAATTAAAAAATATATACTATATATATTTATTAGGTTAATTAAGTTGTAGATAATTTTATGATACAAAATATGAAAATTATTTAATCTATTGAAGATTTCTTTCTATATATATTCTATATATATTTCTATTATTTAAAGTTTATAGCATAAATATCATTAAGATTACCATAAGAATATAATCCTCATAACGTACAATGTATATTCAGTCAGTTAGGTTATCATGGATGCTTTTGGTGACAATTTTGTAAACGATACGGAAGTAGATCCTGCCGCAGAATTTCTAGCAAGAGAACAAGATCAATTAGCAGGATTAGAAGATGAGATTCCTCCTGTCTCTATGGCTATCCCAGCTACAGCTACTAATGGAGAAGGTAAACGAATAAATATCATTTTATTTTTTATTTATTGATTAAAGAATTGACGAATAATAACAATCATGAATATTAAATTATATAAAGTTGTTCTTAATAATTAAACAATAAATTAATTATATTTTATATTTGACTTCAAAAGTGTTCTGTATTCTTAATAATTTTATATATTATAGTATATTATAATTAAATTTATTTTCAGTAGAGGATTTATCTGGAAATTTTGGCAGTTTAAAAATTGGTCCAGGTAGCGATGTTGAAGGTAGTTTCGAAATCATAGATACGATTGGACAGACCACTGAATCTCAAACATTACCTGCTCTAGGTAAGATATATATACTCATAAGAATTTGATAAAAATATAATAATTTAACAAAAAAAAATCTACCTGTAGATACAGTAGTATCAGCACCACCAGTAAAAGAGGAACCAGAAAAGATACGAAAATGGAGAGAAGAACAGAAAACACGTCTTGAAGAAAAAGGTATGTGTGATAATTAGATTAAATTATAAGTTAACATTTAATTAATCTTAAAAATTATACATTTATTAGATGCTGAAGAAGAAAAGAAAAAAGAAGAATGGAGAGAAGCTGCAAAGAAAGAATTAGAAGAATGGTATAAGCATCATGCAGAGGCAATTAGCAAAACCAAAACAACTAACAGGTAATTTTTATATTTTTATATATTTGATATATATTCTTTAGTTAAAATTTAACATTTGTTCTATTTATAAATAATTACAGACACTAAAAAAGTTCTATTTAATATAAATTACTTATATTTTCATCAAATTTAATTTAACTTTATATTAATGCAAAACAGAACTACAGGTATATAACTTAAACGTTGTAATAATATTGTTCTTACTCTTTGATGCATTCAGTTACTATATTTTTAATTACATTTATTTATAGTAGTTGAATATTATCATATACTTAATTTTAGGCTATCTGAATAAGTATGATATATAGATATATACATACATTATTTTTTTATTCTGCTTCTTAGGGAATCAGCCAAGTAAGTTACAATCTGTTTAATTGCATGTATATTGCATTGATTACATATAGTTGCAATGCATATTGCATTAAATTGCTATACAACGTTGCTTTGCTTAAGCAGGTATAGAAAGTTTAAAAATAATATATACATTAAAAATAATATATAATAATAGATATATAAATAAAATTCTAGGATTTTTAATTCTATAATTTTTTTTGTAATATTATAAAGAAAGTATTGCATATCATATATTTATATATAATGCACAAAATCTGCCAATATATTTTATTATCTTTTTTAATGTTAAAATTTATTATAATTGATATATGTTTATTAAAAAATTTGTAATAGCATTTTCAAATGCATGTATACTGGCATCCACTTCGTAAAAGATAAAAATAATGCCTGCACATAAAATGAACAATGGAATTATGCTTGAATTGTATATAAAAAAAAAAAACATGAATTAATGAGAACTCTTATAAAATAAATGATATGTGATTAGATATTATAAATAATTTGGCGTTCTTATTAATAGGAATGCAGAGAAGCAATTCGTTGCAGAAGCTGACGAAGTGGAGCCTGGTACAGAGTGGGAACGTATCGCGAAGCTATGTGATTTCAATCCTAAATCATCTCGTACTTCCAAAGATGTATCTCGAATGCGTTCAATTATTTTGCAATTAAAGCAGACACCACCTGCTCCTGTTAATGTTTGATAGAATCAAAAGATCTTACCTTACAAATTATAGGTATTATAAATAACAACATTAATAACAAATAATGAAGAAAGATGTATGCAGATTCCGATCATATTATTAAAACAATAAGTTGGAAGTGTTCTGTTAATAAAAGATGTACTATTATTGTGAATAAAAGTTATTAATGATAAGTAAAAAATGCAATGAAAAAATATTTTCATAAACTTATATTAAAAGCAATAAAAAACTCAAATTTCTTTTATTTTAACTCAATTATCATTGACTTTAAAAGTAAGTATACATTTGAAAATAATCATTTACTTAGTAAAAATGATATGAATCATTACTTGTTATGTTTAGTATCAATAGTTTATTAATTTATTAGTTATCTTGACATTATTGTTTACAGAGTTAATCGCAGAAATTATTATTTTATTTATTGATATTTCTTTATTTCAAAAAAATAGCTTTTTTATAATAAAAGTATAAAATGTATAACCTATTTAAATTCATAACTATATACATCATAGTTTCCAAGCCTTTAAAAGATATAACTTTGATAGAATTTTTCTTTTATTTTTTAGAAATATTTATTTTGTATTATTTTTTTTATATATAAAATGGAAATTGTCATGCGTATTACATATATTTCTTACACCACACAATCGTATTACCATCGACTCACGGATCAGCTGTAGGGTATAGATTTGACGGCACGTAAGTCGTAATGTAAAACTGTCAGGGAACAATTGCAACGGAAATAAAACTATAAAATTTTAAATATTTCAATTGTCTTCCTCAAAAAATATATAAACCGATTTGTTGAATGTATCAACGATTATAACCTATGCAAATGTAAATCTAAAATTGAATTGCTTTCTATAATATACTCCAGGTATCTTGGTCTGGACAAAGCACTTTTGTGGAATTTTATATGATAAGTACATAGTCACCTGAAGTTAATATTCAAAACAGAGTAATTATTACACAGAAATAAATATCAGAACAAATTAGACCTTATTCCTTGGGCTCTTCTTGAAATGAAAATAGCTAAATCAACCGTGGCTCTTCTAATCTTTGTATTAATGTTATCAATTTTTGTGGCAAATGTTGCCGATCTAATTAATGTTGATTCTCATATATCAGATAATACCTTATCATGCAAAGGCATAGAACCGGTATGGCTACAACCAAAGTTATATCAAATTAGGGAATCACCGGATCATTTAATATGGTTTATTCAGGTTAGTTATAAGTCAACAATAAATTGTAAATATTATGATATTTAATCTTAAAAGTAAACTCTTTTTATTTTAATCAGATGTCATTTACATCATTTTAGATGTAACATGTAGATGTAACATCATATTAGATGTAGATTTACATCATTAACTATTTCAGATAACAGACATACATATAAGCATATTTCAAGATCCTGGAAGAATAATAGAATTAGAAGAATTTTGCAATATAACAGTAAAATCTATTATGCCTTCAGTTGTCCTTGCATCAGGTAATTTTTATTGTAATAGACATAATTTATATTATAAGTTATCTTATTATTAATAACACTATAATAGAACCTGTAATATAGGTGATTTAACTGATGCAAAGAGTAAAGATAGAATGGGTTCTAATCAAATATTGCAAGAGTGGAAATATTACAGGAACATATTAGAAAACACAAATGTTACAGAAAAAACATTATGGCTAGATGTTAGGGGAAACCATGGTATGAATTTTAATAAAAAATGAATAAAAAAATACGATAAGCGTATCAAATAATATAAATAATAATCTAACTAAATTTTAATTTTAGATAATTTTAATGTTGTTAGTCTTGAATCAAAGAATAATTATTATTCAAACTATTCTATCCAAGGGAAAAAATATCCAAAATCATATATATATAAAGTGACTGTTGGCTCTGAAACATACTCATTTATTGCTATTGATGCTTGTTTGAAACCTGGCCCAAAGAGACCATTTAATTTTGTTGGTGTTTTGGATGAACAAGAATTAAAAAAGATACAAGAATTAGTAAATATATCCAAAGAAAATAATGCAGATTATATTGTTTGGTTTGGGCATTATCCAACCTCATGTATATTATCTCAATCTGATACAAGTATCAGAAATATTATAGGTATGTTAGTATAATCTGATTTCTTTTACTATGGGTGTGTATTTTTTTACTAATAATGCATATTGTATTACAGGAAAATATAAAGAAAGTATGGTATATTTATGTGGACACTATCATACTCTTGGTGGTTCAGTTCCAAATATGTACACAACACAACAAGCAGGATTTCTTGAATTAGAATTGGCAGATTGGAAAGACAATAGAATGTATAATTTTATATTCTATATTTTTATACATTATTGAAAAGTTTAGTTTCACTTTGTGTCTATATTTGTTATTAGGTATCGCCTTGCAGCAATAGACCATGGACAGTTCTCATTTATTGATATGAAACATCACGATTGGCCTGTAGTATTGATTACCAATCCAAAGCATGCTCTATATATGATGCCTCGAAAAGAAAATGTAAATTCTATTATTAAATCTACACACATAAGGTAATTTTATAAATCATGACAAATAGTATATAGAAATGTCAAAGAACATATAAAAATTAATATATTAATACATTATAATAATATTTTTATAGAATATTAGCATTTTCAACAGTACCAATAAAAAGTGTGGAAGTTCAGTTAAATAATAAATCTTGGTTACGATGTAAGAACGTAAAAGGACCACTGTATGTTGTAAAATGGAATGCTTCAGAATATAGCAATGGAATTCATCATATTCAAGTTCAGTATAAAATCTATAAAAATCAATATTATATTGTATTTGATAAAAATTTGATATTACTGCTTATGATTATATATTTGATTATATATTATTATGATTATATATTACTTATATGTTACAGGTTCGCGTAATAGATGAAAAAGGGAGAGAAAAAATTATTATGCAACCTTTTTCACTTGATGGATCACGGTTATCTTTTGGTTTTCTACCTAGACTGATTCTTATGTCTAATGTCAGTCGTATTGTAAGTTATTATTTTAAATTATATTATTAGAATAATTCTTATTATAAAAATGTATTTATCACTTAAATATTTATTATAATTATATTGAAATATTATAATGGTAATACTTTAATTTGCTAATTTCTAATACTAATCTAATTAAAACAATTGAAATATTTATAATTAACTTAATCAAATAATTACTATATCTGTTTCCGTAAATTATTTAGTTTCAGTTTCTGTTTGGAAGTGTACTTGTATTGATAGTAGCACCTTTGTGTGTATTTCGCTTTCTTCATATACTTTGTGAAGGTAAATAGAATAATTATTTTTCATAATATTTTTATATGCCTGTACGAATTAAAATAGTTCTTTATTATCTACTTTTATGATTAGCAAAGCGTATGTCACGTCCAAGGATACGTGTAAAATTTTTCCGCTGGTGGATTAGGAAATTATGGATATTATCTACCATTGATCGTTTATTTTTCCCTTTGGTCCTTTATGCTTTATATTTAATTGTTGGTAAGTTATGTATCTTTCATTATATTTGTTTAATAACAGTGTGAAATATTAATGTACACAATATATATATATATATATTACAATACAATATACAATACATAAAATACAAAAATACAATATATAAACAAAATAATCTACAAAAGTATTTATTATTTACTTATATATATATATATAATATTACATTCTGTGTAGGTCCATGGGCGATTGGTGAGGTGATAGAAAATCATATAGGCATAATATTTGCATGGGGTACATTTGTTGGAAATTCATTTTTGCCTGGTGCTTTTACTTATGCATATGGATTTTTCCAATTATTTTCTTTTCATTTACCTCTTATGTTACTTTTGGCTCATCAAGCAGATAAAAGGTAAAATAAGACAATAAAAGGAAATTATTTGAATAAAGTATTTTATGTAATATTAAATAATTTTACAGATTGCAAAACACGGAAAGAACATATAAAAAATCATCTAAATTTTATTTGGTTTTGCAAAATGTACCAATTATACTTTTGATTATAATGCAAGTAAATATGGCTTACTTTTTCTGGCTAGCATATGGAACACTTGCCACTATTTTATGTCCTTTACGCACATGGAGTGTTTTATTAGCATTAATACTATGGTATCAAGTCAATGCAATGCCTCAAGCATGTTTTAGGTTTGTAAAATATCATAATATCGTTTAAATTACATTAAAACGTTATATATTTTATGTTTTTTTTTATATCATTTAGATCAGCATTATCGATATGGTCTGGCCATGCTTAATTTGTACAAAAAATTCTTATGAAATGTAAGTACAGAAAATAATAACAAATGAAGGAATTTATCCTTTGCAATATTATACAATTTACTATTTACGTTATTATTTACTATGAGATTAATACGCATTACTCGCAATGCGAGATAAGTATTATTTAAAAAACAATACAAATGGTATGTTATCATTTGTGTCTCAATTGTGAATTGAAGAATTTGATTAGGATTAACTTATCCATTCAATCACTTGTTATGCATTTGTAATTTTTCATAAATATTTCTATTTATTTCTAAATATTTCATAAATACTTCTAGTTATTCGTACAAATAATATAAACTATCTATTTACAATTAATTAAAATATTAAATCTTTAAATGCAATAAATATAGACACAATATTCTTATTTATATATTTGATATGTGATATGGTTTAGAAAAAGGATAAATTATTCTAGGAATTATATCCACCGTTCTTCTCTTATTACCTCTAAATAATATGTAATTGATGCAATTATCAAGTATGTAATTGCAAATCCTGAATATCATTATTCCATTTAATGCAAGACAAATCATCTTCCTTAAAAAACAATCTTAATTAATACTATATATTTTTCTACATGTAATTGTATATTATTATATAATATACTATGTATCATTATTTTTTTTTTCTAAATTATAAAACTTAGAATATAATATATAATTATTCTATATGTTAATGTAGAATATGTGAAGTGCCATCAATGATATTACTAGAATTATCTGTGTCATATATTTATTATAATATATAAATAAGTAGCATGATGTATAAACAATTTAAGGATAATATCTATATTCTAAGATAGTATATAGATTTATTTGGAATATATTTAATATTAATTTTATGTTAACAAGTACTATCATATTATTATTATTACAACTGATGGTACTTTTCATATAACAATTAAAAAAGATTGCTGTGCTATGTAAAAAGAAATATTGCTACAGATGTGCCAATAAATGTTGTAGATACAATAACAATTATAATTTCTCTTTATTTTATATTTTAACATACACATATTCATAAAATAAAATAATATAATATTTATACGATAATGAATTAAACAAATATATATACCAAGTAAGAAAATATGAATAATAAAAGTTTAATAATTTTATAATTCAAAATTATATTGAAATTTATAATTATTAATCGAGTATTTCAATAAAAAGTTAGATTGATCTATCGATATTTTCGATATTGTGCCACATTATAGTGTGAACGTTCGTTTGATTTAGTTCCGATAGAGTGTATTACTAGTAAATACTTAGGATGAACTTTTAAAGTTTATTAGTTTTCCACTGACTATTTTAAACAAAATATTTTACAAAAATGAGCACTAATCCTGACATTCAATGGGCTTTGGATATACTTACACCTGATCCAGATTATAGACCTTCTCTTTGGGAAAAATATGGAATGTTAGTTGGAACGCCAATAATGTTGGTTGGAGGAGCATGTTTTCGAAATTCATTTCTGAAAAGACCCTTACATGCAGGTAATTAAATTATCATTTATAAATGTATTAATTATTTGCATAAATATTATACTTGAATTTATATATTTGAAACAAAAATATCAATTAATAATAGACACGATCCTAACCTTAATTTTTATATATGTCGATTATGCAACATAGAGATATTGCTTTGACTTGGTATTAGTAGCTTTAATTATTTTAATATAGTTTTAGTTAGTAATCATAGTAATACATATACGTACATATTGTAAATTATTATATAGTATATACTATCACTTTTATATTTTATACATTTATGCTATTAAAATAATAATTTTTCGTTCATTTATATAAAAATTATAAATTTAATAAGCAAAATGTACATTTACATTGTAATAAAAATGTAGAAATATATAACTTTAATTTTATATATTGCAATATATCTTCTTGTAATCGTTATAATTATATTAATCAAATTTGTTTACAGGTCTTCAGGTACATATTGCACTAACAGTAATAGGTCTTGCAGTAGGATATAAAATGCATGAGTTAGTTGATAACCACTTTGCAAAAAGAGATCAGATGCTTCGTCATTATGTTATGTTACATCCAGAAGATTTTCCTCCGCCTGGTAATATGAAATAGTCTTACAATAAACTTAATTTTCTTGATCTTTCACTGCTAAACATTTTAATGAAATAATATTTCTTTAATTCTTTCAGAACGTAAAAAGTGGGGTGAAGTGTTTGAACCTTGGAGTCCAATTCGTTAAATAATATAGTTATTTAAACTATATTGTACTAGATCAGTGAGTTATAATTGTAGCTGTAATATCTTCTACATATATATTTTTTTTTTTTTTTAATATATTGTATAAAAAATAATTAATACATAAGATATTTACCTTATCTTGTGTCACTATGTTCTTAGTAACACAATAAATAAATTAATCTGATATGACTTATATAAATTCATAAAAATTACAGAATAGATAAAATAAAGTAGACCTTAGCATACAAATTAATTGAACAAATAGTATTTTATTAGTTTAAGTGAGAATTAAATTAGGCAAAATTCATGAGAATTATAGGAATGTGGAGTATTTAATTGTATATTTTAACCTAGTCTATCAAAATGACTTGCAATAAAAAAAAAATCATATATTTATTAAAAATGAAATTTTTGAAAAAATATGTGCAAAGAAAAAAGGTTAAGATATATAACCTTATATGATTTTTATACGGTTCATAGCTAATTAATAAAATATAGATATTTCTTAACAGGAATATTTCTTGATAAATTTTGGCATTTCTTTAGATAGATATATGATAGTATTTCCTTGAAATAAACTATATTATTTATAGGTATTCAGAATTTGTAGACATTCTTTACCAACGAATCAATGACCTTTATCACATATAGCAACCATTTTGATGATAACAATAAACAAAATGTAACTTAACTGACAATCATAATATTACACCTAATTTATTTAGAAATACAAATTTACTTTTTTTCAGGATTATAATTATCGTTGTATAATCCAGTACCTTTTGCGTCTCCCAACCAGGGGTATTTATAAGGACATTCTCTACATGTTTCCAAATACCTGTAAAATTATTATATTACATGTAAATGTTTATTAATATTGAATGTATGCTTAAATATTTATGCTTAGATTAATTTATAAATAAAATCAATCTTTTCTCTTTAATTTACCTAGTTGTAGTGAAGTTGGATTCTGGAGGCTTAAAGTCCAAAGCACATTTATTTGGATTATTACAAGGTGGTCCAGGAATATTTTCTTTTTTCTTACATGACCAACCTTCAAAATTATTTAAAGATTTAACTGGTTTTGGATCAGTTATCCAAGTTAATGCTTGTGTGGCAGTCACAAAGTAAACATCTGGTCTGTAAAAAAAAAAAGCATTTTATTAAGATATGGTTTAATTTATTATTTATATTATTTATTAATTTTTTAATTTTTTAATTATTTTAATAATTTTAATTATTTATTAATTTATTAATTCTTTAATTATTTATAAATTGTTAATTTTTGAATATCTAAATCTCAAAGAATTTGAATTTAACAGAAACTCAAGTGTTTTATAAAAAATATGCTGATTATAAATTAGCATGAAATATGGCCAATAATCGTAGATTTTAATTTATTATTACAATCTGAATATTGATATTTTTATGTTGTATACACAGCATTTTTCTATATCAATATTATATTTCCATTCAAATATTACATATAAATAATTTTATACTTACAATGTCACTGCCCAATCAAGAAATTTAGAAAGCCCTCTTTCAAGTTCCTTTATTTGAAACCAATTAGTATGAAATGGCATCATATACGGTGCTCTATTTTGTTCATAATATCTGTTGAAGTCTTCTTGCAACCAATCAAATACTTCTTCAGGATCATGATTATGTAAGACACATTGATCTAGATAAGGACAATGTCCACCTTCATAACTCTCAACATAATGTGCATTTAGAGGTAATTCCCATACTCCTATAATATAAATGACATGTCTTTATTGACTTTTTGATGCATATAATAAATTCTTTATTGTTTTGTAGTAAATGAAGTAATTTTTACCTGGAAATGATTTAGTGGGACAAGTACCAGCTTTACATTCATGAGGTATTTTGTAATCAAGAGTATATGGCCATATAGGTGTTTTTAGAGGTGAAATTCCAATACTACTATCATATATATAACCAAAATCTTCTAATACTTTATATTGAGTATTTCGACCAGGTTTCAAATAAGGTCCTCTCATACCAACGATTTCATTTGCTGAAATATTACTAAAATGCTTTAGGATTTCTCGCATTCCAATCATTTCACCGACCCATTCTTCGTAACCTTTATCTTCTAATCCTTTTTGAAGTCTAAAAATAATTGATTTAAAAATTTCATTGGAAAAACAAAAACAATCGTTCGTTGATCATCCGTATACTTACGATATTGTTTCCGTAGCTATTTCATGACCATCGTGCGCTAGACTTTGTACCATATTATAATTACAATACTCATGAGAGATGAAAAAGGTACCTTTCAATGGACAGTTGTTTGGATTTAATCGATCTTGTGTAAAAATCTTTTGATAATGATCAAAATTATTATGATTTATCGCTCCATCAAATGTCATTATTATCATTTGTGGCGTCTATAATAAATAACATGTATTGAGTCAATTTGAAAATGTCTAATATCAATGAGTTACTTAACTATGATGAGTATGATGAAATATAAAAAATTAAATTCGATAAATTATACCTCCTCCGGTTGAAGACCACCGGGTATAAGCGTTCCATCGCGTGAACAGAAGCAGTAAGGAAGCTGACAATTTGCTGTATCACATCTCTCTGCAAGATCCGTTGGAGGATCCGTTACCGGAGGTGGAGCTATAAATAATATTTTTTTTTCATTAATCAATAATGAAAAGAATAAATACGACGTTTATATGGAAAAAGATCTATAAGAATAATAAATTAGAAGCGATACTGAAATTAACTTACTCGCAGCAATAGGTCCACAACGGGCTTCATTTTTGAAGGTGCAAAATTTGCTAATATCATCAAAGTGTAATCCCGAAGGACACCTATTTAAGTACGGATATCCATCTACACACTGTACAAATACAAATAATAACAGAGTTAATATTTTATTTATATATATTTTTTTTTTGTAGTGAATTAAATAATATTTGATTATTTAAAATGCATATATTAGAATAAAATTACCTGATAAAATCTTCTACAGGTTGCAGGATCAGCGAAATTTCCATTTCCCTGACCTTCCGGGCATGTGAATTCTTCGTCTTTTTTATCTTCATCCTTTTTATTTTTTTGACATTGTACTGCAGCAAAAAGTTAAGGAAAACATTTTAACCTTGATGACAAAAAAAAAGAAGAAGAAGAAAATGGCACCTTTCTGTGGTTTACGAAGAGTGCGAAGATTTGTCATTATTGAGAGATTGAAAATTAAATTGAAAGTAGTCGTATTGGCGAAATGTCAAGGTTGAAGATTTAACATTACTTACAGGATGAATAACATAACTGCCTATATGTTCCACTTTTACTAGATTCTTTTTATTTATAGTCTTACAACTTCATTACTAAGTTGATCATGTGACTTAACAAGTGGAATTAATTTCTGCATAAAGAATGCTATGAATATATGCAACGTCAGGTATGTACAATCTATCGGTAATTATTTTATTACGAACCTTCACAATTATATTATCTAAACGATTTTACTACCAATGAAGAAGAGTCGTTGAACTCTCAACGGCATATCATTGGCATTAGATTAACTTCGTTATCAACGGCATCATCTATTATAGAAGATAATTATACTTGATTCTAAGAATCGTTTAAAGCAATTCGAATTATGTTTATGTTTTCATCATAAAGACTGTAATATGATAGTGTCTATAACGTTAAATGTTTCGAAAGAATAATAGTCGGCTTATTTCGTAATGAACTGACTAACAATAGGAGGATGCGAATCTATCAACCTGCACGCGATTATACGTGAATTATTCCATTTCGCAGTATTTTTCTTTCCTTCTTTCTTTCTTTCTCTTTCTTTTCCTTTCTTTTTTTCTTTTTCTCTTTTTTTTTTTCATCTTCTCTTTTAAATATTCTTCAAAGATAATATCTCAGAATACTTTTATTTCTTTATGAGAACACAACAACAGACATTCATCGATGAAGATGAAAGTTACAGTGTGTTCAAGGAAACTTGCAGACAAGCGAAGTAAATGGGTGAGAGAAATTCCAAAGCTATCAGAAAAGAGGCTTGAGAAAGCGATGAAGAACACGATTGTGACATACCATTATATACATCGAATACACGAGCAAACATATTAACAAAATTCGTCACTAAATCGAATTATCTCGACGATCGTATATTTTTGGAAATTTTTTTTTCACCATTGAATTTACTCTTTGCGACACAGTTAAACGATACGATATGGAATTTGACAATGAATATCATTTGTCTCGAGAAGAATGTCGATTCTTAATTATATTTATACTGGAAATATTATTTGTTAATACGAGAAAGTAAAATTCTTGACTAATTCCTAATTAATTCCTTTGATATTATTTTCTAAATAAATATCCAGGATATGATATTTCTTTTTATATTAATTCACAGACGTTCGATTTGTTAATTTATATAAATCTATTATGAATGATCACAAAATGAACGCAATAGGCGATGGTTTTTTTTTTTATATTTCTTTGTTCGAATTTTTTTTTTGTTTTTTTATTTTTATATATACATATATATTTATATACATATATGCATAGATACCATTCATTATTGTGAATATTCAATTATTTTTCTTATTTTCTTTTGCGGGACGAAAAATGATTTAAAACGTATAAAATGATATATCAACGAAGATTTTTATACAAGGAATATATTATACCTATCAAATGAAAATAAATACATTTCGATATATTCCAACGAAATCGTTATTCGAACGTGTTAAAATCATATGCGTGTACGCAGGCAAGAGAAAGTGGCCATCAAGGAAGAGTCTTATGCCTGATTTTATGATTGTTAAACCAACCTGATCTTAATCCTTGCACTGTTGTAAAACAATTTGATGATATTCCCACGAAACTATGAATATTATAATTACTTTTAAATTTGAATGAATAACATTTGATCAAAGATCTTAGAAAATTTTTATCGATTTAATGATCGATTCAATGATAAATTTTTATATATACACGATTAGAATTTTCGTCGGTAATTTTAATTTCACCATTGAGAAATAATGAATACGCATAATTTTTTTTTTTTTTTGTTTTTTTTTGTAGGAAAAATAATCGAGCGATAAATCGTACGCGTAGATGTCAAAACGATACGTTTACTTGTAAAGTGAAAAGTGAAGGTACCAGTGTGGCAATGACGTTGTACCTAGCAAAGCGTTCAGGTGCAACGTTTCTATTCGTGTGTGTATATGTGTATGCACGTACACGTGTTTATCGTACTTCTTGAATCCCGCTATAATGCCATATGTGTAAGTAGTGGTGTACTTATGTAAATATGAGTGAAACCACTGAGGATTCTGTTTTACCAAAATAGCAAATGTTTTTCTAACTGGATAAATGAAAATCATCTAACACGGAAGAGACAGTTATTCTTGATCACGATTATTTTTTTTTCTTTTTTCTTTTTCTTCTTTATTTTTTTTTTTTTTTTTTTAGGATCGAAATAAAAATATTTTTTTTTTGTTTTCTTTTTTTCTTTTTCTCTTTTACAAAAATTTCATTTCTTCTTTATAGGCACTTTCGTTAACGGCAATTCAAGTTCCAAGAAATAATTCAATGGTTATAGGTAAAGCAAGAAAAAGCGTGGAATTCCGATAATAAGAACGATTCGAATGGATAGTGAAATACACTGGAGATAGAAAGATAAGAAAAATAACTCTTTTATTGTAATGAACGTAATGGAGAACGTATAGATTGGTAGCCGAGCGAAAGAAACGAAGGTACAAAGCGTTAGGCATTGATCGTACGCATCTGCGAAGGAGTGTCATCGATAAGAAAGCTTGATGAATCTCGATCGTTCGTCTAGTTTCGCAATTTTCGAAAGGGATTCGTGATGTTTTACGAATTCAGACGACAAGGACGACTGGATCTCGTTTTATATACAAGTCGAAGCAATATTTCTCTCTCTCTCTCTCTCTCTCTCTCTCTTTGTTTCTTTCTTTCTCCGTCTTTTTCTTTCACCGTTACCGCCTGTGTCTCTTTCTTATGTACGGTAGGATCAAAAATATGAATTAAAAAAGATGATTAACGTTCCAAGTATTTTCCTTTTTTTTTGTTTTTTTTTTTCTTTCGATAAAAAGTAAAAAATAAAAATTAAATTAAATAATTAATCGAATAATAATAGGGATGAAGCGCGCCAGCGAAGAAACGTGTATCTTCCTACCTGTGACGATAATCAAGATGACGCATAAAAGCGTCTTTTGTCGAAACGACATTTCTTCCTCTCTTAGTTCGATCGTCCTCGTCCGTATTTACTTTCTTATTTTTTTTTCTTCCTTCTTGAATAAAATGAAATTATATCTAATATTGCCGTATTGCCGTATCGTTCGTAGTCCTTCCCGAATGTCCTTTATGTATCAATGACTAACCACTGGACTAAGCACAGCTCCACGACACTGCCAAGAGATGATAAATCGAACCGGTATTGCCCTCCGCCACGCTACTGAGAAAACCCACTTCTTCGATAGGGAACAGTATTCTTCTCAGCTCATTGGTTGACCACTTTCTACGAGCGTTCGCTGAGAAATGTTGCCTTTTAAATGAGATGGGCTGCTAAATATCGTATGATTTTCAATCAGCGACCATCTTCTTAATGACTTTCCTTCATTAAATTTTAATAAATATCGATAATAATAAAGTGTCTTTTAATCTTAGATATGTATTTTATCATTGGGCAATGAGAGAAGATCAGAGATAATTATAAATAAAAGGTTGTACTTTTATTTTTATTAACAAACAATTGTCTAAGTCCGTTCTTTGCATAATTGTATTTTTATTTGACGTGTCTTTTATAAAATGGATTTACTGGACTTGGCATAGGGCTAGCTTTTAAAACACCAACTAAAGGTTTTTTATTAGCATCAAAAGGGATAGCTGGACTTTTCCGAATTTGTTGAATATAATCAGATGTATGTTGGGCAGTGTTACGTTGTAAGACGATCTTTACGCGTTTCTTCAATCCTGTATCATTAACAGATTTATTTTGTTCTTGGACGTGTTCAGTTGATCTCTGTAAATGATAATTTATTCGATTTACTTAATACGCTATTTTCTTAATAGGCCTATTATTAATAATAGTTTTATCTGTTCTTAATAGCGCTATTTTCTTAATAGGCTATTATTTAATAATTAACTTGTCGCTCAAATAAAACTAATTTAATTTATTTTTTAAGAAACTTACTATAGATTTTTTTAATGTAGGCCTCAACCATTCTATCTGTTTATCAAATGTTACATCACTTGTATCGCTTGATATCGATGCATTAAGTTCTCCATTACATACATTATTAATTTTACTTTCATTGTCATTAGTGCGACTCAAAGGAATGGGTGGAACATTATCCGATACATCCCATTGTCCACACATATTGTTCTTCAATTTTTTCAATTTATGTATAATTATATTTTTAGTTGTATTTTTTTCATTAATTAAAGTTGATTTCGTTTTCACTACTTTTTGTTTATTTACTTTATTAGATATGACTGTATCTATGTCGTTTTTCTTATGTTTTAGAATTTCACTTTCAAGTTGATCTCGTTTTTTTTGTTTATTTTTAGAACGATCAATAATCAATGCTGATACTTTAGTCATCTTCGAATCTTTTGAACATGATGATTCTATTGTTTCATTGGATTCATGTAAACTATATTTTAAATCTTGATTAACTCTTTTCTTTTTATTTAATTCTTTATTTGATTCTAAAGTAATACCCTCGTCCGTGACATTTTCTTGTGATTCATTAATTAAATTTTCATCTAATTGTTCATTTTTCTTCCTCTTTCGTTTACTTCTGTGACTATCTGAATATAATTCCTCATCAAATTTTAATAAACGTAATGCAGCTTTTTTCGGATCCATTTTTGATCTATCTTTGTTTATAACTGCTATTTCCTTTATACCAAGAGGCATTCTACCTTCCGAAACCTCTGTAAATCTAAAAATAATAATGTTATGGAGAAGAGGATATATATTATATATTACATTGCATTATGAAATGCATTGTAATACCTACTCTTCTATAAGACGCGCGATTTGCCTTCGTGACTTTGTTGTTGATAACGGATGAAACTTATATTGTTTAATTAACTCAACTATTTTTTTAGCATTAAAACTTATTTGTGGCAATTCAACGTCCACTCTACCAGCTCTTGGGTCTAAAGCTTTTTCCGTAGTCTCTGTTAATTCTTTTTTAGAAAGTATTTTTGTATCTTCATCACTGTCTTCATCAGATTCTTCAATTTTTTGCATAACTTCAATATTACCACATGGGAATCCAGCCTGTTCAAAAATATAAGTTTATTAAATAAAGATTATAGAATATTAAACAAATAATTGTTTAAATCTACTATTTTATTTCATTTACTTGTTTCCATGCTTCAAATTTTTCTTTATAATCTATTCCAATATTGGACTGAAAGATAAGATATCTGAAAATATGTCTCATGATGTGCTTAATTAATCTTTCTTCTTCTATTGTAGCCAAATAGGCAATAAATGGTTTAATAAGCATTGTAACAACATCTTCTGGTAAATTTCCACAGCTGACCTTCATAAAAATAGAAATAATTGTATCTTTTCTCTTTAAATATTTTATGAATTTTTTACCTTTGCAATTTCTTCCCAATACAACTCTGTTACATGCATTTTAAAACCTAAACAAAATTTTTTGTCTAATAAAAGCTGTTCTAAAATTTCCATTAGACCTTGTACCCATTCAATATTCCAGTTTTTATCATGGCATATTTTAAAAGTTTGTCGTAATATTCTTCTCACCAACTGTAATTATGTAAAATAATATATATTTTTTGCATTATTATATATTTATTATCATTATTATTATGTAATCATAAATAGGAATACATTCTATAAACTTACTTACCATTGCAAATTTATCCAATCTATATTGATCTATACCAAACCATTCTATTGCTAAAGTTTGTAAAGTACTTTTAGTATACAACATTATGTTTGACATAGAATCCAGACAATGTACAATTTTACTAAGAGATTCAGCTAACTCTTCTTGAGCTAATGGTTTATCTGACATCCACATGCAATAAAATAAACCTTTCCATAATCTCATAAAGTCTGCTTCTGTTAATTCTGAAATAAAAAAAAAACAATTAATTAAAAGTATTATTTTATTATGGATTTAAATATATGCCTCAATGTGATTCAAAAGTATTATTCTTAAAAATAAAATGGCAAACTCTTACCAAATGAACTTTTCGAACGTACTGTTAGCCATTTTTTGACGCTTTTCAGAACCTTGTCTCTTATTTTTTTATCATTGCATGCCAATAACCGTGCAAATTTAATTTCTTGTGCAATAATCAAGGCTTTCTTATCCTTCACCTTAATTTTCTTTTCTTGTTTTTGTTTCTCAATATTTTTAAATGAACCCCGTACACTTTTTTGCATTGCACGTGCATGCCGTTGAGTTTTCTTTATAGCCATTTTTTAAATAAAAAATCAACAGAACACTTTAATGGTAATTATGTTGAATCATAAACTATTTTTAAATTAATACAATTCTTGAAAATATTATTAAAATCTTGATTTTTTTACGATTTCTTCAATATATAAATTGCAATTCTAACCTATAAAATCCACCATTCTTACTATATACACCACAACGATAAATGTGCATATAAAGTGGTTGCAGTACTACCAACGTATATTATATATTATATTATATTATATTTAAGTAATAAAAAGTTGGATTAACTAATTATTTGATGAAATATATTTCCAAATTGTTTTTTTAATTTGAACAATTTTTTAAATTAGAAAAAATTATTATATTGTAATATTTTAAAGAATTTTTTGCAAATAAATAGATTTAAATAAAAATTTTTAGATTATAATTCTGTTAATAATAAAATTTAACCAATCAGATAAATGTAATAAGGAGACAAGTGATTATTAATTGAATTAAAAAGTTATCTAACATACCAATCATAATTAAGATTCGTGATTTTTTTTAAATATGTTTTATTGGTCGACAGAAAGAATATGATTTTATCACTGACAATATACTAAAGGCATATATGTATTATTATATTATCAGTTAGGATCGGAAATATTGACAATATTATAGCACTGATAACATCATATTTATTCATTATGTGCATTCGTGACAATTCTCTCAATAAAATCAAGAATGTTAACTCACGTGCTATAATAAGCTGTTTGAAGGTTAAAGCAGTAAGAAATTTATTAATTTAATATATTCTTAAAAACAGAAGACAATTTTTTTATTCTATTATTAATATATATTATAGTTTTTTTTTTTTTATGAAAATCCCTAAATTGTTCTATTTATATGAAACCGTTTCAATGAAAAAAAATCAAAAACTGAAAACATTTCATTACATATTGATAAGTGTATAAGAAATATTTATATTATTATTAAACTGATTGATTCTTAAAAAATACGTAATAATAGAATATTTTTATATTTATTGATTTATTACTTTTATACAAAAAGAATTTCATTTTATGTAGTACATTTTTGATATTATTAATCCATATGGTACCATGATCTCTAAATGAGGATTGGCACATTTTATTACTTACATATAAATAATAACAATAAGTATAACAAAATATATATGATTTGATAACAAAAATATTAAAATAAATTTCTATTTTAAAGTTAAGTTATTATTATAGTATAAATTAAATTATTAAATATAATTTGTCACATTTCTTACAAACGTTTTTCTTTCGAGTGTATTTTCCGCATACATATTTTTTTCAAGTATTTTACAAATGATGGTAGCCTTATTATTATTACAGTACCCCTATTTGACATCATTTGTGTAAACAAAATGAACTATTTGATATTTTTTGAAAATTAACTTCTTATAATTCCATCCCTGGTTTTACATTTTTAACTGAATTTTCAGTGGCAAGTTCATCTGCTAGCTGAAACATAAAATATTTTCTAGATATCTTTTTAGCTGTTATTTCCTTATATAAGATCCAGGCATTTATGCCAGATAAATCTAAAATATTGAAAAATACTTGAAATGGTTATTTTCTTAATCCTGATTTGACGCTATATTACTTTATCATTTGATCTACAATGTTTTCATTAAATTCAGTCTTATAAAATTTAACCATTTCAGATAAGCGCTTTTTAGTTTTTCCAATTTTGATAGATTTATGTTTCTAACTTAATACAAAAACTTTTACTTTCTGCTTTAGTAAATTATAAGACTAATCCTATTTTTTACTAATCCTTTGTTTCATAAATTTTTAATAGTTCCCTTTTGTTGATATAGTGCTAATCAGTGTGGTTCTTTTTGATAGTAATTTAAATGTCAGCAATAAGCTTATAAAAAAATTGTCAATTATGTTTCTTTCCTTCATATTATACGGTTCTGTAAGTTTAAGTATGACAATTTCATTTAGAGATTATAATATTACTCGTGTTTTATACTTTTCTAAATAAGAAAATCCATTTACAATAATACTTTATTCGAACATCAGATGCCAGTCAAAGTTTAATATCAAATTTGTCGGGTTTATACGGCAAATATTGAGTAAATCTTGATCTCACTTTAGATGGAAAGAATTGTTTGTCAATTGTAATATTTGCTCCTGATTTATAATAATTCTGACTATTTTTAATAAACCTATTTCATATAGCTAATATAGATTTATCACTTTGTAAATATTGATTTCTATCACTTTTTTTTTTATCAGAGCGAATAAATTTCCAATTTTTTATTTCGTATGCTCCTCATGCATGAATGAAAGCTTTTAATTTTGTTTTTATTAAGATCCATTTTTCAAAAAGCTTCAAATTCCACGCAAGATATTATATGTTTAAGTATATAGTCGTAAATTATTATAATTAAAATGCACTATTTACTTTACTTATCATAATATTTTTTTTGCCATATTTTGTAAGACCAGATATGTTTCTGAAAA
The DNA here is from genome assembly GCF_912470025.1 of Vespa velutina. Lineage (NCBI taxonomy): Eukaryota > Metazoa > Arthropoda > Insecta > Hymenoptera > Vespidae > Vespa > Vespa velutina. The sequence goes on from NC_062190.1 coordinate 1,543,733, forward strand.
TATTATGAAGAATTATCTTTCAGGAGTAGATTCTTCTTGTATTTTTTCCCCAACTGGTCTTCTCTGCGACAATTTCATTTTGATGATCTTGTAGTTTCATTTTTATCTTCAGAACTTGAAAACACCGATTCACATCTTCTTTTACGTAAATATTTTTCAAATTTAGTTTCTAAAGACTACATACATTTTCTTCGTCTACAATCTAATTATCACTATTCTCACTATAAAAAAGTTTATCGCAAATACACCATTGTCCAATTTCATTTTCTTTTGGTTCACTTTCAGTTATAGAATTCATTATCCTCAATATCAGAGTATTCTATTGATATATTGTTAAGTTATTGCTATAATTCTGAAGTTTTCAATCATTTTGCCATTTTCAAAACTTATAAAATATTATCGCATAAAACAACAGTGGTCTTAATCCAATGGTTGTAGTATATATAGAGTGACCACTTGCAATGGCAAGCTCAATTGCACCATCTGGTGGCTATATTTACGACTATGTATGATGACTATGTGGCGCGAAATATGGTATGCGATAAAATTTCATAATAAAATATTCATAACAAAAATTTCAATTCACATTCTACGTTTCCAGATCTAAATGATCGATTAAAGATATTTTTGAATGTATGCATTATTTTTCCATTAGCATCATAATCAATCCAGAAATTCCTGATCACCATTATATTGAATGATACGCAGTAAAAATTCTAAAAATAAGAAAATTGGTTAATTCGAATTCGTTAAACAGATTGTAAGACTCCTTGTAAGATGTTTCGATGAATACCAGTCATTTTGATTGGTGTGGTAGTTATAGTGTTAATATTATATAATATAAATATTTTTTATACACTTATTTTAATACATGACAATGATGTATAATCAATGAAAGTAATTAAATGTTCGTGAATATTTAGCATAAACGATGGTATATTACATAATTTATTAATCAATAATCATTGTAGACTATTAGTACTTATTAATGACTATTATCAAATTTATTGTCATTTTTGTATTCCTTTTTATATGCATTTCAATAATAAAATGTCAATTATATTTGATAATTTCATTATCTTTATTTTTCTATATTATTATACTAATAGTTAATGTAATATGTAACATATTCTTATAAAGAAATATAATTTTATAGAATTTAATTTTTATTTTTAATTTTATATTATATGAATATCACTTTACTATTTTTATTAAACTTCTTTACTATTACTTATTTATTATTAACGAATTATCTCCAAGATTGTTTTCTTATTTAATATATTTGTTGATCATAAAAAAACATTTGTAAATGAGTGGAAGTTATAATTTTATTTATATGTTGTATTCTACTTTTATATATGTCTACAATAATTGTATAATTCAATTTTATATTTAACCGCCTGCGCATAACACTTTGCGCATAATGGGCAAAGTAAATTCTTTTATTTCACTGCATCGATGATGAAGTCTTCTTTTCACTTATGAGGTCTAACAATATAGTAGTATTATATATATCATAGATGGACAACTTCTCCACCTCGAGTCGCACAATCCCCACCATCAATGAATTCGTTCCCCACTACTTAAGTTCACTTATCATCATTCCATTACTTCATGCTTAAAAACAAAAGCTGTGGAACTCATGAGGTATGGCGGTGTCAAATAGTGGGGATCATCTTCTCCCACCTTACCAAAGCAAATGAGTAAGAGCAAGGGCCATATGCGGCTTGCAGGCCGGCAGTTGCTTATGTATAATATATGTATGATTAAGCTCGATCAAGCTCGATCAAGCTCGATTAATATTAATCAATGATTAATTCGATTTACAGTGTAGCAAACAGTAAAACTTTTTACTGTATGTCATTCTTAACCTATATTTTCGTTCTTAACCTTAATATCAATAACCGTTTAAAGATTTTATAGATATTATGGAACAAACAAAATATTAATTAAAATAAGTTAAGAGAATATTTATATATATATATATATTTACATTTTCATACTATGTATATAATTTTTAAATAATTATTTATATCACGAAAATATAGGTTAAAAACAATATATAGTTAAAAGTTTTACTGTTTGCTACACTGCTGATCGAGTCAATCGTTGATTAAAGTTAATCCAGCTTGGTCAAAGTGTAAATAAGTTTTTATTTTATTTTATGAAAGGTAAATTATTTAAATAAAACTTATTGTTTTTTCAATTTTAATTGTTCTTTCAGAAATGCCATTCTAACAGTCCATCCATGCTTTAAAATATTTATAATATACGTGGATGAAAGGTAACTTTTTGACAGGAAATTGTCATCTGCAAAAATTTTTCAACTGATCAGTTAATATAAATCATCTCCTAACATGCCAAATATAATAAATGATATAAAATTAGACTTTAAAGATGTTCTGTTACGACCAAAAAGGAGTACATTAAAAAGCAGATCAGATGTAAGTTTGAAATTCCATTAAAAATATTTCTATAGTACAATACAGTTGTATATTATTATAAGACTTTTACTATTTCTTTTATATTAGTAATATTATTCATAAAAAATCTAAAGATATTACAGAATGATGGAAAAGATATTAATATAGTATATCTTATTTGGATCTGCAGATTTTTAGTTTCTATATATATTGTTATATTTTTTTTTCCTTTTTTGTTATTTAGTAAATATATTTTAACATTTATATTTCAGGTTGATCTTTATAGAGAAATTACATTTCGTAATTCAAAGCAAACTTACAGAGGCATACCTGTAATGGCTTCAAATATGGATACAGTAGGAACATTTGAGATGGCAAGAGCCTTATCTAAGGTATAATTAATTTATTTTATATATAAAATATTATTATAGCGTTAGATTTTAATGTTGGCTATTTTCTAAATTCAAAATTAGAAAAAGCATTCTTCTTATAAAGGAGAATCATAGACATAAAAGATTCCAATATTATTAGTTTCATATGATCACAAAGATATATAATCATATAGTTATTTTTTATATTAACATTTCAGAACTAATAAAATGTAAGAAAACAGAAAATATTACTGAAAGAAATTGAAGCAAGTTCTGTTTACTTGTATTATTCAAAATGGATTTTATACTGTCTTAGGAAAGTCCAATTAAAGTTACACTATGTGTGAAAGTTATTAAAAGTTATTAACACATTTATGAAGCTTTGAAAAGTTGTTAGTATGTTAGTATGTAATTTATAAATTAAAAAATTGTTAATTTATTTTATAAATTATCATAATCGCAATATTTAATTTTATAAAATTATATCCAACATTAATCACAAAACAACTGATTATATTTAATTACAATTTAACGTCTATTAATTAATGTTAATTTTTTTTTTGTATTTGTAGCATGGGCTTTTTACCACTATTCATAAATATTATACAGCAGATGAATGGAAAGATTTTGCTGCAGAAAATCCTGAATGTTTAAAAAATGTTGCTGCTAGTTCTGGCACAGGGAATGAAGATTTTGGAAGACTTTCAAGTATAATAGCTGCTGTACCACAACTTTCATTTATATGTTTAGATGTTGCTAATGGATATTCACAACATTTTGTTGAATATGTGAGAAAAGTGCGATCTGAATATCCAAACCATACTATAATTGTAAGCATTCAATAAAATACATAAAAGATTAACTTTAATTAATAAGTTGCTAATTTGTAATTAGAAGCAAATATATTAGAATATATGTGAAAATGTATTTAAATAATTCTATTACAGGCAGGGAATGTTGTAACAGGAGAAATGGTTGAAGAATTAATACTTTCGGGAGCTGATGTTATTAAAGTAGGAATTGGTCCAGGTTCTGTGTGTACTACAAGAATGAAAACAGGTGTTGGATATCCTCAGTTAAGTGCTGTGATTGAATGTGCGGATGCTGCACATGGTTTAAAAGGACATATAATCTCTGTAAGTAAATGACATTAGTTGAGTATATACAAGCTAATGTTGATATGGATGGTTATTAAATTATACAATTCAATAGACAATAAGAAATTTGTATTATATTTTAGGATGGAGGTTGTACTTGTCCAGGTGATTTAGCAAAAGCTTTTGGCGCTGGTGCCGATTTTGTCATGGCTGGTGGTATGTTTGCTGGTCATGATGAATGTGAAGGTGAAATCATAAACAAAGATGGAAAAAAATATAAATTATTTTATGGTATGGCTTCTAGTACAGCTATGAAAAAACATGCTGGTGGTGTTGCTGAATATAGGTACAAATAATTACAATTTTTTAATTTTAATATATATATATATATATATATATATATATATATATATATATATAAATAATTAATATAATACTTTTTTAATTGTATATTTATTAACGCTTTTAGGTCCTCGGAAGGAAAGACTGTGGAAGTACCCTATAAGGGTTTAGTAGAAAATACAGTTTTAGATATGTTAGGAGGTTTGCGGTCTGCATGCGCGTATACAGGTGCGGAAAGATTACGTGAATTACCGAGACGTGCTACGTTCATTCGCTGTACGCAACAATTAAATCCTATGTATGGTCCACCATGAGAAATGTAAAAATATTTCTTAAAGAATGTGTTGTAGTATAATTATAGGCAAGAAGGCTTTTTGATTATTAATTTTTGCAGTTACCATGCATTATCTTTTTGCTGGCAAATAATTTATACATAATATATATATATATAAACTTTAATTTAAGTATTATATTATGAGCCTTTTATTAAACTTACATTGTTTATTATGCTTAAATGAATCAGATAATAACATGTCTATGCACAAATAAACATTTTTTTGCATGTATAATTTTTTTCAGAATACTTAATTTTCCTACCCATTTACAAATTTGATTTTGAATGATTAAATGAATATTTATATTAAGTCAATATTAGAAATTACTTTCAATTTTTAAATATCTTACGATACATATCTATTTTACATGGGTATTGATACATCAAGTATAGGAATTGTATACTAAAATATTTTGTTAAACATAAATATCTTTATTAAACATTTATATATCTACATATAAAGAGAAATAATCATAAGCAATTAAAAAATCTACTGCTGTATAAATATACAAACCTTCATTTTAATAGCTGCTTCAAGATATTGGAGACAATATATATTTACAAAGTAATTAATACATGCACATCTACTACGTGTTGCTTCTTATCAGGGATACTGGATAAATTTGTAGAGACCTTGTCCCTGAAACACTTTCATTAATTTGAATTGAGTAATACACTATAAAATAATTACACAAGAAATAGTAATTAGCATGATCTATAAAGAGAAGCATCAGATGATAATATAATATATGCTTAATGAAATGCAACATACAATTGCAAAAATTGGGAATTTATATAAATTGGTATCATAATAAAGATGTCAATTGTAAAAGAAATAGATAATTTTCAATTAAGTTTAAAATTATAACTTTTTTACAAATTGCAATTAAATTAGAGCTTTTGTGTAATGAGTTTTACAATAATATATTTTATTATGGTTTGAGCAAAACATATCTAAAATATACCTTTTTGTTTTTTAAAAGTACAAAAGTAATTGATATAAATATTGTTAATATTATAAATCAACAACATGTAAAATGAAAAATAACATGCAGTATATATTATAAGGAGAATAACAATTTCATGGTAATAAATGGAACTACTTAAAAATTAAAAATATAAGTGAAATATTATTAATTTAAATAGATATTACATATAAAATACAGCTTACATTTATGTAATTCATTTTAATTTTCAAGTTTACTGTTTTACAAACATATTAAAAGAGTTATATTGAAATTTTAATTATTCTGTTACATTAAATTTTTCAAGTAGAGAAATCTTGGTAAAAGGAAATATAGATTACTCTAAATAAAATATTAGAGTTTGATTTTTTATTTTCTTTATGATAATAATTAAGAATTGTTTGTGCAAGTCATATAAATTTTATTTATATAACTTACAATATTTTAAATTAATTGCAAACTAATATAAAATAATTCTGTAATTGATGGTAAATTCAATAATTTCAGTATAAAAAAAAAAATAAACATACAAATTACATATTCAAATCATTATTATAACATATAATAAATCAATTATTGATAATAATTATATAATTAAATATTGCATGATATCAAAATGCATTCCTCACAAGAAATGATAAATGAATTTAAAACCTGATACTAAGCTTACCAATAAATGAATTATAAATTTAAAAATAATAAAATTTGCATTGACAAATATTTTAGGTATATAAAATTGCAAATACCTAATGGAAATTAAATCTTATTGCTAGGCGATTCATAATCAATTACAAAGTAACATAATAAAAAACAAGAATCTTTCAGAATATTTTAAACACTACACATTTGAAGATATTGGTTTATCATCTATTTTGTATATATCATCCACTAATCTCCAATTGTTTTGCAGGTCCTGTTTTCATTAAAGTTCAACATATAAGATTATGCTGGTAAGAGATTTTATGTCATGGATCCCAATGTTGTTGTTTACCCTGCAATGAGCAAGCATCTCTCTAATTGCCTGTTCAGCTCCAAAAAATCTAAAAATAGTTGTGGTGTTTGACGAGAAAGAGCAGAGAAATAAAGGTAATGTTGTATTTAGCATTGTTATAATAGCATATGTATATAGAGCATCATATATATCATAGTTCTTTGAATACATATTATCAATAAATGATGAGTAATAAAAATAAAGTTTAGCTGTCTCTTTACAACCTTGTTATTGTATAGAGGTTTGTAAATTTGATGAAAGAAATATTCTATGAATGAATCTGCGAGACATAAATAATGATCTATTGTGGTATATACTTAAATATTTTGTAGTAACGCATTCGAAAGTATAATTTTCAACAATTTTAATGAAACATGGGTGCAGTAATATGGTTAATGTTGGCGATCCCCCGTTCCTCTTTCAGACCTGCTGCTGCACCTGCTAGTTTTAACTTATATTACAGTTATGTTATGAAGTAAGTGTACATACAGTAGCGTAATTAAAACACAGATGTGGACATCATATTGATATTACATTATACTATTAACTTCAATATTCAATAACTAATGTTTCTTATATCTTACATCTAAAATGATGCATATCCTACAATATATATATATATATATGTATACATGTGTTTATGTATGTATATAAAAAAACCATAAATTGTAATATAGTATTAATAGAATATAATTGTTTCTAACGGTGCTTTTAGATAATAATGATTTTATAAAGCGAGCAATTGCAGTAATTTTTTTATAAACATATGAAGGTACAGCAGGCATTAACCACATCCCGATGGAAAGCTATTTGAAAACTATCTGAAATAAACAAATAATTATAATAAAAGAGATGACCCTATTATAAAGGGAAATAGAAATTCAAAGGTGTAAAATATTTAGTTGTCAATATTATTGAGCACACATTGTATGGAGTTAAGATACTATAGTATATTTTGTATAGACGTACGTGTGTATATATATATATATGTATATATATGCCCCTGAAAGTATCAATAACATTGATTGTGTATATAATGTATCTTCCTTTTTTTCTTACACCATTGATTTTAATTCATTTTAAATAATACATCAATAAATATTAAATCAATATAAGTCAAAGTGATTAAAAGTAGTGCTATAAATATTATTTTGATTTATTTATAGAATAAAATAAGTATTTATAATAACTTGAAAATTTAGATTTTTTTTTTTTCTTTATAAAAAATATACAATAACAACAATTTTTTATACCATATTTATAAACCGTATTTATTTTATATATTTCAATATTAAATATTTTATATTTTAAAATAAAATTACATTTTTTTATAGCACTTTATTTCACAATGACTTAAAAACGTAACGATTAAAACTATATCCAAGGAAAGTTGTATGATATTTTAATTAAAATTAAATTACTTTCGAAAAATTGCCAGTTATTATTTTTTATAAAGCAATAATACTAAAATTTACAATAATTATTATTATTGCTATAAAATGTAAAATATAATAATTGAATATTTATAAACCACTTTTTATATAATTGATATATTTTATACGCACGAGAAGATCTTACAACTTTCCATTTTGAAAATGTTTGTAAAAATAAAAAATATTTACTTACAGCTTATATTTTCCTCTGGAAGTTTAATTATCAGAACTGGACTGCGAGTAAGGATAGTTTTGATAATTAGCAGGAAAAGTTGGATTTTGTTGCCCCGATTGCGGTTGACTTGTAGACCCTGCACCTGCTGCATAATAACCAGTCGGAGCTGAGCCTGCATTCATTCCTGGATAACTACCATAAGCTTGTGGAAATGTGTTTGGTGTACTACCAGGTGGTCCAGCCGATTGATTCTGCATAGCTGGTTGCATTTGAGGTTGTGTCATTTGATTCCCTTGTATTCCCAACTATAATAATAAAAATGAATTTATATGTAAATAACATTTCTATGCTTAGTATCTAATATATTCAATAATAAGCACATAAGATATAGAAAGTTCAAATTGTAGATAGACATATACGAATATTTTCGAGTATTACATACCTTGCCTGCTTTCATTTGTGCTTCTATTGCTTCAGCTTCTTTTATTTTACCGATACTTCTATAATATTCAGCCCATTGAGCACTATAATCAGCTTGACCTCCATTTTGAGAAGCACCCGTTTGCTGCTGTTGTGTTTGTTGTTGTTGTTGACCAGGCGTAGAAGCTGTTGCCGTTGCAGGATTCGATTGATTTTGTGCACTTCCTAAAATACAAAATATTATTAAATTTCTTTTGTCATTAACGATGACTTTGTAAATTTAATAAAAAAATTTACCTGCTTGTTGATTATGATCTTGTTTTCCTTGCTTTGCTTGTTGTTCTATCATATCTGCTTCTCTATGCATACCAAGAGACCGATAATATTCTGCCCATTGTGCGCTATAATCAGGTTGACCTGTTTGTGGATTAACTTGAACAGGTGCTTGACTAGCATTACCTATTAAAATAATGATTTGGTAGATTACAAAATATTCTTTCCTTTTTCATTGATATCTTACCTGCATCACTAGATTGAGGTTGACTGGGCCATGCTTGATATCCTGTTCCAGCATTCCAGCTGGGGTTATAACCAATTGCTCCTTGTGCACCTGTGAAAGAAGTACCAGTTGGTCCCTATAATCAAAAGAAAAATATTCAACTTCTTTATTTCCAAAATATTTTTTATTTTCATTTGAAAGAGTATAAAAAATATTATTCATACCATTCCTAATTTTTCACTAAATATCCTTTTAGCATGCTCCACTTGTTCAGGATTGCCACGAATTATAAAAATTTTTTCACTTTCATTACTTTGATTCCGCCTATCTAATTCACAATGGGCTCCTGTCTGTTGATTTATCTGCTTAATGGTTTCACCACCTAATAAAAGTTATTTTTAAAATCAATTTAAATAGAATATCATTTAAATGATCAATTTAAATAGAATCTATTACGATTGTATTTAATCTACCTTTTCCAATTATAATGCCACATTTTGAAGAAGGTACAGTAAACGTGGTTTCTATTTTATCTTGCATAGGACCACCTTGACGTCTGTCCCAAGTACCATATTCAGTTGGATTTCTACCAGTTCCAAATCCATTTCCCCTTGGGCCACTTCTGGTACCCATATTACTTCTCCCATCATCTCTTCTCTGCAGTAATGTAAGTTAAATATAAACATTATAAATAAAAGTACAATATATACAAATTATATGAAATTTACCATTACACTATCTATAAGTTCTTGGATACGCTGACGCGCTTGCTCTACAGCTTGATGTTTCCCAGATAGGAGACATTTTCTATCTCCTGGGCCATCCTCTCTACCTTGCTGAAATTGAACTCGTGCTCCTGTTTCTGCTTGAATCTTTTTTATCATATCGCCTCCTTTGCCAATAACAACGCCTACCGCAGCTCTCGGAACTAATACCTAAATCAGTAAATAATTGTATAGAAATTTATATTTTATTAATTAATGATACTTCCGTTTTTTAATCAAACAAGAAAAATAACCAATAAATAAATTCAAAAATTATTTAATTTCTGTATAGAAAGGATTATTATACCTCAACTCCATCATTACTAGTAGAGGAATGACTAAAATTACTATCACTAGTATAATTTCCTCCCCTATCGCCGCCTCTTGCACCTCTGTGAAACATCTGCATTTCCTTTTCGGCTATAAGCTCATAGACTAATTGCTTGGCATATTCTACTTTCTGGGGATCCCCAGTTATTCTGTTAGAATTAATAACATACAATATTCAATCCTTCTTATAGAAATAATGTGATAATGCGTCATGTGAAACTGATTTTAATATTAGCATTACCTTAGAGGTTTTTCTTGTTCTTGTGAAGGCCCTTCTTGAATAACAACCATTTTTGCTCCTGATTTTTCTTGCAGTTGTTTTATTGTTTCTCCTCCTTTTCCAATTATTAATCCAACTTTTGGACCCGGAATCATAATTTCTACAAAACCGGGATGTCCTATCATTCCTCCACTACTCCCACTCATATTTATATCTCCAATTCCTTCTGTTCTACTTCTTTGGTTCACAATTGAAAGCACCAATTCTTTCGCTCGACTGAAACAAATGTAAGTTAAAAGTGCAATACAATCGCGGATTCTTTCTTATATCGAAATTCTCTAATACTATACAGCAATATAATTTGTTTGCAACACATAAAATGTCTACTATGTGATGAAATATGATAAACCATAATTGGTTTTACTTTCATTTTCAGGTTTATGTTTAAACTTTTCATAGAAATGTACAATAAAATCAAACTTCAGATATAAATATTATAACCACAGATATAAGCAGTTTTTTAAATAAATAAAAATTCAATTTTCTTCCAGTTGCGAACAACACGTCCCCATGCATATCCTATCCTCCTTCCTTCCTTCTCTCCATACCCTATTGAAAGCAAAAAACTATTAGTAAATACAAAAGCATTAAACCAAAATCCACAACTCATGGATCACTTTCTATGACTGAAATTCTGATGCATGTGCAAAGTCGAATCTGTGCCCATTATTCACATCCTGGAGCTATATAATGGTTCTGTAAAACACTTGGTAACTTTAATATGCAAAAGCGTAAGTTGTACAATTATAAAATGCATGTCAGCATGAAGTGATAGCATACCATAGTAAAATAAATACATACAAACTATATATCATCAGATTAAATTATGCTTAGAGCACATGTTCTAGTACAATCAGTACAAAACCTTGAAATTTTCTAATATTATGGTTATATTAAGAATTTGTTTTTCATAAATATTTTATAAAAATAGGTGATAATTTCAGGTATATTTAGGAAGTTGCATAAAAAGGGGAATAGGTGAAACATTCCTAGTTTAATCATAGAATTATATGATTTCAACTTGAATATAAAAATTCAGGAGGATAGCAGATTTGCTTGGCTTCATTATAAATATCTTAAAATTTCTTTCACCAGCTGTAATTATGCTGCAAGAGCATTTTCTTTTCTTTTCCTTTTTTCTTTTTTTTTTTAAATGTGTTATATGTGCAATATATAGCATTTAACTACACTAAAGGTTTATAAATGTAACTCAATATGATTAATGGTGATAGACCCTTTTCCGTTGTGTCAAGATATAATAACAAAATGGGATTGCATTGCATACAAAATAGATGAAAATAATGAAATAAGAAGGGAAAAACAAGTTACTTGACAGCTTCTCGTGAACCAGTTAGTGTGCAAACTCGTTCAGGTAGTCCACCTTCTGGAGCCATTTGTATTTTACATCCTGTCTCACTTTGTAATCTGGTTATTTGCTCTCCACCTCTGCCAATTACTGTAAAAATAATACTATGAATTATGGATTTAACTTAAGGATAATATGTGAAAAAGCAAAATGATTAAACATGTTACAAATACATTCATTTCTATAAAAAATAGTGATCTCCTTCAAATAATTACCATATTGATATGTTACTTACTTAAACCAACCATTTTATCTGGAACTCTGATATCTTCATTGCAAATACCTCCCATACCACCTATTGGAGTAGATGAAGATGTTTGTGATCCTACTTTAGTTGTTGCTTGATTAGATCCTTCCCCAATAGAACTATTACTTGTAGGTCCTCCACGAAGTCCTATTAATGGATCTGCTACTAATGCTGCCATTTTCTTTGCTTCAGGTTCTGTTTTTCACATTTTATTATAACAAATGTATATATATTAAAACAAAAAATTAATCATATGTCCTATAATTATTGTATGATTTTTCAATAATAATAATATTAATTTTCAATTGTTTAAAAATGCTGTTAGAAAATACCAAAATTGGACATTACCTGTACTATCTTCTAGAGGACGTTTTAACTTAGAATCTTGAATATTTTGCAGACTAACAGGATTAATTTTTGCTGCTATCTATAAAGAAAAATTATAAAAAAATAACTTTAAAAAATTCATTTTTATTTTTCTCTTATTTAAAAACAAAATGTACGTCTCAATAAAAATGAACTTTAGGATAAAGCAGGTAGTATCAATTATATACGTTTCAACATGGAAGAAGAATATATATAACGATATTTGTAATAATATTGATATACTTACATTAGTAATGATCAGAGTAATTAATATAACATTTACGAGAATACAATAGAACTTTTTTAATATAATAAACATACATAGATGTAACGTTGGAATGTTTGGTGAAATATTAAATTTTCCAAATTCAATAAAATTAGTTATATATATATGATAGATTAAAATAATATTAAAATTAATATTTACCTGCTTTGCTCGTTGCAAAGCTGCCGCAAATGCGGAGCTTTGGCTGAAATTTTGAGGCGGAGCGACCGCTGAATAATCACTCATTGTGAAACATGAAGTTGTCGAACGTTATACTAAAATAAATAATTTCTACGAGTGAATTGTCTCTAACAAAATTGAGCAATTCACTCCCTTAACATTTAGTTTTATATATAAATTGAACTATTACAAATATTTGACTAAAATTCTTTTCACGGTATACAATGCTACAAAACGAAGGTTTAAGGGTGAAAGAACTGTACTTTTTCGGGAAACGACAGAGCGCAAGCGTCAGTCATTAAACAGATAAAAATATATAGATGGTAATATGCTTTTATAAATTGTGAGAGAAAATTATTATGAGAACGGGTCATTATACATATGTACGAATGAAAAATTAATATTTTTCAAATTATTTGAAACTATTTAATTTTATCATTAATCGTAAAATTTAATCCCTTTTTTTTCTAAATGTACACTCGATAATATTCTTCTGATATTTAAATTAAATTATTGGTGATCTATTGAATTTACAAAGATACATTTTTATCTCATTTTGAATTTCTTAAATTTTTTAATTGTATTTACATGCTGCACATATTATATATTTATTCTAAATAAATTATTGGAATTGATTAGTTTCATATTTTCGAAATTAACTTTAGGGCCATGCACAACTATATGTACTTTCTAAATCTTAGAAAAAAGTTTTCTCTTTTTCGTAATATTGATGTCCGAAGTGATTGGCTTACTATAACCCATTTTTAAATTAAAGAATTTTGTCCCTCTAATGTTAATCCCTTAAACTATTAGACATTACAAATTGGACGTCATATCATTATTCATTTTATGAACTTAGTTTAATAACTACACTTATTTTATTTATTTTGCACCATATTTAACGTTAAGATCTTTTAACTAATCTTTTAAATTTGGAAAAACAAACATTCTTACGTTTCGCGAAAATGTTTTATAAAATTTCAATAGAATCAGTTTAGATATTTCATTAATTTTAGCTTTTAAAGAAAATTAAGTATTAAATCATAAAATAAAAAAATTATATTTTAAAAATAATATCAATTTGCTTAAAATTATAAATCAAATATTTTACAAAAGTATAGTGTACAATTTGGACAGTATTAATTCGGCCATTATATTAAAATTTTTACATAAAAGTGTTTATTGTCAAATAGGCGCCATATTCAAGATTTGTAAACAATCAATTTGAAATTTGAAATAGCACTTTGCATAATGGTATACCATCTATAGACGTAACATTTTGTAAACACATATACGGATACATACACATACATTAGAAAACGTTATGATTCGTGCAGAACTTCAAATAAACTTGAATAATTCTATTTTTATCAAAATGTATAACGATGCAATATTTTTCGTAATGATGATCGCATAAAATATTTCTGCGATCATATCTATAAAATAAATGGTTAATTTTTATTAGGTTAGAATTTGTATATTATCATGTGATGCTGTGCTCCGTTACTATTTGTAATTGGTTGAATTGATCTTTATTTGTATAATTTTTATCTCATGGAATGTTGCGCAATATTGCCATATCATAGAATGGTTCTTTAAAGTTATTATTGATTTTGAATTTATTGATAGTTATTACTTAAAATCATAGTAATTGTGATTCATGCATTTTTAAATAATGTGTTGAATATTGATTTTTATATATATTTTATATTTTTTGTTGTGATTTTATCAAATTATAATGAGTACATTCCAGTTACAACCTTGTGTAGATCTTGATCTTTCAAAGAAAGAGTTGCAAGATCTTATAGATAAAGCCAAAGATTGGGCAATAATGCACGGTATGTATTCTCAGAAAAAAAAAATAATTACAATACTTATTATTACAAGATTTTTGAATATTTCAGGTATTAATATGAGATCAAAGCAAAATTTTAATAAAAGTCAAGTACAAATTGCACCTTTTGCTCTATTACCTTCAAGCTTTCCAAAGAAGTGTTTTGAAAGAGCAAAAAATATACAAGTATTATTAAATGAAATTATGCATAAAGTAGCACATGATGATAATTTTATTAGACATACTTTAAAAGGGTAAGTGATATTATAATCATATAAAGCTTTGAGTTTATATTTGCCAATTCATTATTTACTAAAAATACATGTGTGTGTGTGTGTGTGTGCGTTATATATATATATATATATGTATATATACATATATATGTTTCAGAACAATTGAAGTTGATGATTTTACTGCACGGTTATTCAATATATATGAAACAGTTTATGAGGAAGGATTTGCACAAGTAAACAAAATTTTATATATAGTGTTTATTAAATAGTATAACGATTTTTCAAATATAAAATGTTTTTCTTGTATTTTATTAATAATTGTTAATGATTTTTTTTTGCAGGATATTAGTCTTGGATTGTTTAGATCTGATTATTTATTACATAATGGTATTGATAAAGAGATTAAACAAGTGGAATTAAATACAATTGCGTCTAGCTTTGCTGGTTTGTCTACGATTATTACGGAATATCATAGGTATTTTATGCCATTATATAATGTTTTTATATTTTATAAAAAATAGATATTTATATAACTTGTTTTATTTATTTTTTTTTAGATATATTTTAATGGAATTAGGACATGCAGATAAATTAGAATTTGTAAGTGTCTTACTTAAAAGAAGATTATAATAATAATTATATCATAGATCATATTATGGTTAATTATGTATTATTAATTTAATTATTTTGTATTGGTTTAAAGCTACCATTGAATAATCCTGTTATTGGACTTTGTAAAGGATTAACTCAAGCATGGTCATTATACAATGACAATAGGTAAGTGTATATCCTGTTTTTTATATGATATTTATAATTGTTGTATATAAACAATAATATTAATAAATGTATATTATCGTTTAATTTCAGGGCTGTGATATTGATTGTTGTTGAAGATATTACCTATAATATAAGTGATCAAAGATTTCATGAATTTGAAATACGGAAGCTAAATCCTGCTATTAAGGTTATCAGAAGAAGTTTAAACACTCTGGTACTTGATGCACAATTAGGATCTAATAAAGAATTAATTGTGTGAGTATATATTTATTTCACTATTAATCAATTTTAATTTATATATTAAAGACAAATATCAATTTCATACAAATTAATATTTAAAAATATTTTTAGAGATAATCTAGTAGTTGCTGTAGTATACTTTAGATCTGGTTACGAACTTCAGGCATATCCTACTGAGAAGGAATGGGCTGTACGTTTACTTATAGAACGCTCTAAAGCTATAAAATGTCCATCAATACAATATCATTTAGCAGGAACTAAAAAAGTGTGTTAAATTTTTAATTAAAAGTTTTATAGTGGTTATATATTTTTAGTATTGAATTTAAAGATAAATTTTTTTTTTAATTTTCACAGATTCAACAAGCTTTGGTTGAACCAAATGTATTAAACATGTTCATAAAGGAACCTTCTTCTGTGGCAAAACTTCAAGAAATATTCACTGGTTTATATTCATTGGATTTTGTAAGTATGTGTATTATATGTATATACAATAATAATTGTATTATTATATGTAATTGCATAATACTCATAACTTCTTTTATTTTTAAAAATATAAATTATATGTTAACATAACAGAATGTAGAAGCAGAGGAAATCATAACAAAAGCTATACAGGAACCTGAAAAGTATGTTCTTAAGCCACAACGTGAAGGTGGTGGTAACAATCTATACAATGAAAACGTCAAAACATATTTAACAAAAATGAGAAATTCAAAGGAGCGCACTGCATGGATTCTTATGGACCGTATTAATCCTCCTTCACAAAAGAATTATCTTATCAGTCCAAATGATATAAACTATCAGTTATCTGATGTTATATCAGAGCTCGGTATATATGGAGTAATTATAGGGTAAGTTTATGTCATATTTACTTATTAGTTTTCTTTTTGTTATTGATGTAATGCATTGATTAATATTACTTTTTATTTATATATTTTTAGAAATCATACAGATATATTATATAATGAAGAAGCTGGTCATATTCTAAGAACTAAGATGTCAACTGAAAATGAAGGAGGTATTATTGCAGGTGTTGGAGTTTTAGATAGTCCTTATTTAGTAACATAATATAAAAGCAATAATTATAGATATCATTGAGTTATAAATGTTACAGAAAAGAATTTCTTAGTTTTATAAATTAATTTAGTCATAAAGGTTTGCTTAAATGCATATACAAAATATTGCTATTTGTTTAAGAAAATCCATATAATATATATACGTAAATAATTTATGAAATTAAATAAAAGAGGTATGTTTATAATTTATGAAATTAAATAAAAAAAAATATATTGTTTAAGCAGGTGTTGGGTGTTAAGAAGAATGATAAAAAGATATATATATATTTAGATTTTATTTACTTTTAATCTTCTTAGTTTATATATATTTTATGTAATAATAATCAATAAATTTAATTTGAATTAATATGAAATGACGAGATATTAACATTTGTCGTTTTCTAACAAAGATTTTATATTTCCATTAAAAAAAATAAAGTTGATCTTGAGACTTTAAGACATTTATCGAATAAGAAATAAATAATGCTGTTATGTTTACCTTCTTAAACCAAACAATTTTTGATTCAAACTTTCTTTTAAAAAATGCGTTATTTTTGAAATATTTAGGTGTCTATTATAGAATATAATAATCCATATATATATATATAAGTAAATTAGGCATCATGAAAATATCAATATTATTATACATATATATAATATAAATAAATAAATAAATATATATATATATATATATATATATATATATATATATATAATTTAATTTAATTGAATATTATTTAAAATTTAATAAGTTACTTTTCGTATATGATAGAAAAAGAGACACTTCATAATTAGATTATTCATTTGACAACTTATATTATTAATATTTAAATATAGTTTCATTAATAGATATTCATTTCAAAAATAATTCTTAATAAATTTTTCTTGGCAGGTAAGGAATTATAAGATAAGAATGACGGTACGATTGCGTTTTTTAAATACATTTTATCTGTTATATCGGTGACACTTATGTAATTTCTTAGATAACAGAAATGAGACGTGTTATGAGTTGTGACTTTTTTTTACATAGATATCTTTTACTATAAACGTATAAATATTTCGTCGAAGGAAAAAATAGTTATTTTATCAGAGATATTCTCACTCAAGTTATGTTTATTTTTTTTAACGTTTTCTTATGATTTATAATTTAAATGAATAATTTAGATAAACAAATTCTTCATGCGTGAAAAAAGATTTAATATTGTATTTGTGTGATAATTAAAAGAAATCGTTAAAAAATATTGATATGATAGAAGAGAAAAATTTACAGAGAAAAAAAAAAAAGGAAGATTAGAATAAGAAATAATTTTTGTTTTATTTAAAATTTAATTAAATATTAGACATAGTGATCAGAGGCGTAACTTTTTTTGATACGTCACTGATTAATCAAGTTTCTTAAAAGTGACGCTAGGCGGCGTTTCGATCAATTCAGATTTTTTTCAAGTTAAAACGATTTCCTTTAATAAAATAGGATATTGTCTAATATGAAATATTAGAAAAAGTCATAATTATTATGAGAATATAAATGTTACTAAAAGTATTTGAGAAATAATTTATATTATATGCTGTAATATAACGATAATTATAGGTACGTTAGGAAAAAGAAAAATTTCTTTATTTTATAGTCATCTTGATCCACGAAAAAATTATTCAATTAAATATGTCGATTGTTAATCATTTCAGTTTCAATAAAATGGATCCGATCTATAAAAATAATCAAATTCGATCTAAAAGAGGTTATTATTCCGAAATTGTTACGGGTCAGTAAATGATACTTATGATATAATCAATATCTAATTATTATATCAATAAATAATTAATAATATCAATAAATAATTAATAATATCAATTACTAATTAATAATTATATCAATTTTTTGATTACGATTTAAATCATTTATAGGTACGTTAGAATGTCCTTTAAATCCGGCATTACATCTTCTTCCTACTGTACCAAGAAGAACTAAACTTACTTGGCAAATATTTACTGAGGAACATGGTGCTATTGTAAAAAATCTTATACCTACAAAGTCGAAATATTTTTTGGGTGCGGCTGAAAGATGGATGACATTTCCTGAAGACAAATCGATCGTAATTGAATAAGTGTATTTTCGTTTAATGATTGTGTTAATGATTATGTTAATGTTTCATAAAATATTATATATATTTAATATAATATTTTAAAATAATTAATATATTATAATCTTATAATATATTTTATATTTTATAAAATTTTTTATAAAATATAAAAACTTGACATTATGACATTCCGAATAATGGTACTTATCGATAAAGATATTTCCGGCTGAGACATTCGCACCAAAGGTTCAAATGGAATATAACGTGGAATCCAAGCGATTGCCACGAAATGTTGAAATGGAAAGGCTACGTAGATTGTATAGAAATCAAAATTTGGATGAGGCATTAAAGAAAGAGGGAGTTTTACCATGTAATATTTTACCCCCAAAAGTAATTTTATCATTGTCATCCGAGGAAGAAAAATACGGGTTATATTCCAAGATAAATTACTTGCCCCTTGAGATATTTGACGACGAGGAATTTGACTGTCGGTAAAAAATATCTCGTATAAATTTTTATTCCATTAGAAATCATTTTAATTTGCGATAAAAGCGTTTTAATGTGTTTATATTATTGTTCGTACGTATCACAGAACGTCGAAAGATTGGATAAATTTGGGTCTTATTGATGGCGTTCGACATCCGTTACCTGCTATGTCTTTTGTAGAAAAAGTTAGAACCAATGAACGAAATAATTATTTGTCCGATGTACAATTAAATAATTTATATGGATGGCATCTTTCTGCAGTAACTGATTATGATAGCTGCAAAAAATTGTGGACTGTCTTCACATTGGACGGTTATAAAAGAACTTTTTTATTACCTAGGATATATGTCCGATTTATTGCCGAGGATCCTAAAGTTTTTGCGAGACGGGTTGCAGCTGCAGTGAAAGAAAGACAAATAGTCGAAACGCATATTAGGTTATTAATAAATTGAATATAGTTAATTTTCTTATTAAATTAACTGTCTTATTTAATTATGTATTTAGTATAATTAATCAGTTTCAATTATACTAAATATTAATTTCATAGCTTTCTTCACTTTATTTATATTGCATTATTATAGATATAATTTTTATTTGGATTGTATGGAAGTAGAAGATATACCGACATTGAATAAGAAGGAAAAGGAAATTATTATTCGGCTTTGTACAAGGCAACATTTTGTTCATTACAAAATTCAGAATATTATCGCTGTAAGTATATACAAATTTCTCATTTTCGCAAAAAATTATTGTTATAATATATTATATTATGTCGTTATTCATAAATTATTCAGCTAATGGACGAAATAGAGCGTGATTATCGTCGAACTATGTGCGATCTTATGTGGAGAAAAGTGATAAAGCATTCTCCAAATATATTTAAATTTTTGCAAATAGAATTCTATACGGACGAAATTGTGGTACCACAAACGGGAAAAATTTGTACGGGGATGAAAAATTTTAACGTAATACATTTAAAATAATTTATTTTGCTTGAGAATGTTACTGTATAAAAATGTCTGAAATGAATTATGTATTATACGCATATGTAATTTGAAAAATTGGATAAATTTATATAATAATTTTAGGAAATTAAAGATTACTTTCATTGGTTTACATTATACGTATTGCCAGAAGTTTATGAAGTTGTACGTTGTGTAGTCTACGAATGTGCTTACGTATCAAGGATGAATTTATTTGTATCGAATTATGGAAAATCAATGTCACTGATCGAATTCGAAAACCAACAAAATCAAACTACGACAATGGCGATGAAATATTTAAAAGAACCATGGTTAGAAAAAATAACGCAATCAGTTAGAATATATTTGAGAGATGTAGGAAAAGGATGGTTTAATCTCGATCAAAAGTCTGCTGAAATATATAACGTTATGAAATTGAAACGTCTTATGGATCTCATTGTTTGCCATATGCAAGTCTGTATTTAATAAAATAAATAATAATTAAATATTAATAAATATATATTATTTTCTTTACAGAATGCTTTGCGAAATCTTGTAGAAAATTCTGTTTCTTTGTACATCGAAATGTTAGAAAGTCCAGGAATTTGTATAGTCGATGTTGACGATAATTTTATTTGGGGAGATGATCTAGTGAATACCCAGTATGGTTGTACTGCTCCTCCTATTTTTCAAGTAAATCTTATGATGAATAACGAAGGAGCATATTATTCTACTAAGCTTGAAGCTTTCAAAGTAATCATATATAAAATATTAATTTTAAGTTTAAAAATGTTCTATCATTTATTTATTTATTTTTTACAATTTTAGGAATCTATTATATTTATTTTTGATAATTCGTTGACACTGTGCCATCAAATAAGACAAGTACATCCATTTCTACTTACTTTCCTTAAATTTCCAACGAACCTTTTTCTTAGTTCAGTCGGTTTATATGATGAAAGGATATGCGACATTAGAAATCGTTTATTGAACATATACGAAAAGGCAATCATACCTTTAAAAGCTTATGCCAAAGAATATTATAAATATCTCGAATTTTTCGAAATGGATATTGAAAAATATATCGAGTAAGTTAAGACAGTATTTTTGTTTAAATCAACAGTAGATTAATCGTTTAATTTGCAAATATTTATTACTTAAATATCTGAAAATATTATATTCTTAGGGACTTCAAAAATGAAGAACATACCGCTATCGAGATTACAGATGAAATATCATTTCATCGTAGAATAAAAAAGAATCTTGAAACTACTTTACCAAAAAATATTTTCATTGGTCCGTTTAATGTAAATGTACAACCTTTGAAAGAATTTTTAATGACGAAGCGCGAAAATTGTTCCACGCGATTACTCATTATGTTTACGGACAAACTTCGTTATAAAATTAATGAAATTTTGGACGAATATATAGAAATAAATGTAAAATTGAAAGAAGAATCGAAGAATGTGGAACATTTATTTGATAAAAAAGAGTGGATGGAAACGATTCCGTTGACAGTAAAGGGTATTGATGAAAATATGCAGAAAGTGAAAATTGAATTTGACATTTTAGAACATTTTCGTTGGAATTTATCAGATGAAGATTTTAATGCAAAATGGGAAGCAATTGGTTATCCTCATAAAATAGAACAACTGGTAAAGAGTTCTCTATTGAGATTTTATTTCTGCGAATGGGATATATAAAAATATTAATTATAAATACAATTGTAGATCGCTGAAACTGAGGAACGTTTTATGGCAGAACAGGATAAATTTTTGAAAAATCAATTACAAGATGAGATAATGTTGCAAGAGAAAATAGATACGCTTGTAGGAAGCGTTGCTAATATTGCATTACAAACGAATATTAATATGGTACATGAGATTGCTATTGATATTAAAAGAGTTTGGAAATCGATGAAGGAATCTCAGGAAACTGGAATAATGTTAAATGAGCGTCAAAAATTACTTGGACTTCCTGTTGTACCATTCGAAAGTCTTATCAAACTTATGAAAGATTTCGAGCCATATCAAACGCTTTGGACAACAGCATCAGGTATTTATATAGTTTACAAATTTACGAGAAAAAGATAATTTATTTTCATTTTAGATTGGTTGAAATGGCATGAAATATGGATGGAAAATCCTTTAATAACGATTGATGGCACCAATATCGACAATTATGTAAATGAAATGTACAAGGCAATGTCCCGAAGCATAAAGATTTTCAAAGAATTTCCAAGTATTAAATTTAAGAATCTATTAAACAGAGTATACACGATTCGAATCAGTAATCAAGGTACTTTTATTTTGATCAGAGGTTGTCGCTGTAGCCGAGAATATAAAGGATCAGATAGAAGACTTTAAGCCTTACATAGGGATGATACAATCTCTTAGGAATCCAGGCATGAAACCTCGACATTTCGATGAACTCAGCATTATCACTGGCATACAAATGGCACTAACACCAACATTGACATTCAAAGAATTGGTTCTTCTTGGTATTATGCAGTACGAAGAAGTTGTAATGAAAGTTGCTGATGAAGCGGAAAAAGAATATTCGATAGAAGGGATTTTGGATAAAATGATCAACGCGTGGGATACTATAACAATGGATGTTATTGCTTATAAAAATACAGGTTTGGATTTTATTATGATCAATGATTAAAATTTTATTTTATACAAATTTTAAGTATTATCATTATCTATCAGGTACATATATCATGAAAATTGCCGATGAAACTTTAATGCTCTTAGATGATCATATTCTAAATGCGCAACAAATTAGTTTTAGTCCTTTTAAATTTGCATTTGAGGAACGGTTTGAAGAGTGGGATAAAAAATTTAAATTATCACAAGAAGTTATATCTTTATGGATAGAGGTACAAAAGTAAGTTTTATAGATAAATTTATTTTGAGCGTGCTTTCATTTATATTTTTTCCACGTTCACAAGACATTGGATGTACTTGGAACCAATCTTTACTTCAGAAGATATTAGTCGACAATTACCGGTGGAGACAAGAAAGTTCAATACTATGGATCGTACTTGGAGACGGATAATGAAAGCAGCCTACGACTGTCCTTATGTAATTAATAGTATTTTTCACATTTTTCAAGACTTAATATTATTTTAATATTTCCCTGAAGAAGTTACACCATTAATGATTTTCTTTTTATTATTATTGTGATAATAATAATTTTTTTTCTATGATTGACATTTGTAGATAATGAAAATCTGTCCAGATAATGTACTCTTAGAAAGTTTGAAGGAGTGCATAACCCTGTTAGAAGTCGTACAAAAGGGTTTGGCTGATTATTTAGAAACTAAACGGATGGTTTTTCCACGATTTTTCTTCCTTAGTGACGATGAGCTGCTCGAAATAGTTGCTCAAACAAAAAATGTGCAAGCCGTACAACCTCATCTTAAAAAGTGTTTTGAAAATATGAGAGAATTGAGATTCGAAGAAGATCTAGCTATTACGAGAATGTATTCAGCGGAATATGAAGAAGTTGTATTAAGACCACCAGTCTATCCCATAGGTAACGTTGAGAATTGGTTGGGATTGGTAGAAGCAGCTATGCGTAATACTTTAAGAGAAATTATCGGCGAGGCTCTTCAAATCGTTGATGAAATAAGTAGAAAGGAATGGGTGTATATGTGGCCTGGTCAAGTTGTTCTTTGTGGTGGTCAAACTTATTGGACAGCTCACGTTGAAGATGCTATAAAAAATAACGCACTGCGCTCTTTTTATGAAGTGATGTTATCGCAAGTAAATATTGCGAAATTAAGTTAATTATTATTATTTTTTTTTAATTAAATATATTGTAAGTTATCGTTTTTAATGTTTCATAGTTGGATGATCTGCGGGAACTTATAAGAAGTCCACTTACTGAAATCCAAAGATTAATGCTCGAGGCTGTAATTATTATCGAAGTACATGCAAGAGATGTTTTATATAAACTAATTGAAGAAAATGTAATGAATGTTAACGATTTTGATTGGATATCACAGCTACGATATTATTGGGTTGATGATAGCGAATTAAAAGTTCGCGCGGTAAATGCGGAGTTTTCATACGGGTAAATTATATTTAATATAATATGTAGTGTTATACATTATTAAGATTTAGGAGAAAAGCTTAAAATTATCTTTTTAATTAATTACTTTTCAGTTACGAGTACTTAGGTAACAATGGTAGATTGGTTATCACTCCTTTAACGGATCGATGTTATTTAACTCTCACTGGCGCTCTTCACTTGAAATTTGGTGGAGCACCTGCTGGACCAGCTGGAACTGGAAAAACTGAAACGACAAAAGATTTAGCTAAAGCATTTGCTATTCAATGTGTTGTTTTCAATTGTTCCGATCAGTTAGATTTTTTGTCCATGGGAAAATTTTTCAAGGGTCTTGCCAGGTATTATATAATCCTCTTATACGAACTGTATAAAAAATATAAGTATAAATAATTTTTATTTTATATATTATATTTAATTTACGTCAAATAAGAAAAAAATATTATATTCTTTTATAGTGCAGGAGCATGGGCATGCTTTGACGAATTTAATAGAATAGATATCGAAGTATTATCTGTAATAGCACAACAAATTATGACTATTCAGAAGGCTCAACAAATTAGAGCTGAAGTGTTAGTTCTTATCTTCTTAATGTGATATTTCAATGTCTATTCGAAATCCCTCTCACTTGATCTCAATACATTTATTTAGATTCATCTTCGAGGGAGTAGAAATTACACTTAAAGCTTCCTGTGCGATTTTCATCACGATGAATCCAGGTTACGCCGGTCGGACAGAATTGCCCGATAATTTGAAAGCTCTTTTCCGTCCAGTTGCTATGATGGTGCCAAATTATGCTCTTATCGCAGAGATTTCTTTATTCTCCTACGGGTTCTCTAATGCTAAGACTCTCGCCGGAAAGATAACAACTACTTTTAAATTAAGTTCCGAGCAACTCAGTACACAGGTTGTTTTATTTTTCTATTAGAAATAAATTAAGATTTATATCATATTATCATTTTGTCCTCAATAGAGTTTATTTTCGTAGGATCATTATGATTTTGGAATGCGTGCTGTAAAGACTGTTATAGCGGTGGCGGGTAATTTAAAAAGAGAATTGAAAGATGTTGACGAACAACAAATTTGTTTACGCGCTTTAAGAGATGTCAATGTGCCGAAATTTTTAAGCGATGATCTGAAATTATTTAACGGTAATAAGATATCTTATTAATCATTATACGTATTATCGTTTTATTTTTATCATTATCAATTAATTAATTAAGCAATTAATTAATTAATCTATCAATTAATTAATCAATTAATTGATTAATCAATCAATTAATTAATCAATTAATTTTAATTCAAATCTTTAATTAGCTTTTATTATATTTTAAAGGGATTGTATCTGATCTCTTTCCGCAATTGACTGAATTACCTGTAGACTATGGAATTCTTGAAGCGGAAATCTGTAAAACTATTTTAGAAAAGGGCTTAGAGAAAGTCGATGGTATCTATAATAATTAGTTAATTGTTTCATAAGTTATATAAACTAAATAGCTGTTAATGAATAAGATACTTAATTATTATTATATGTTGTAAATTTAGAATTTGTCAAGAAAATTATTCAGCTGTACGAGACCACTTTGGTACGTCACGGATTGATGTTAGTTGGACCAACTGGATCTGGGAAAACAAAGGTAAGATTATTTTATGTTCTCCTTTTTTTTTTTTTTTTTTTTATAATTACCTAATATAATTCGTTAAAAAAGCTTTTCTGTTTTTTCTGATAAAATCTTTGGAAACTTTTTATGTGCCTTTTTATAATATGTTAATTCTAACGTTTACTAGTGCACAGTCAATACTTTTATTCGTTTTCTGCATTAAATAAGACTCGAGAAAACATGATAAAAAAAATTGATATAAAATTCGAGTCATATCAATCATTAATTAATAGAATTTATTAGATATCGATATAGCGTAATTCATTATTTTCATTAATTAATTTAAATTTAATAATGAATCTCATTTATGTTTATTTATTTATTATCTGTTATTAATTATTTCAATGATAGAGATATCATATCTAAATTTTGGGATCACTTCACACTTTGTTGGTAATTATAATTATCAATCCTATCATTTTATATCATATATCACACATTTATTTATACCCCTCTGATAGGCAACATACTATACAAACTTATATAAAGACATTATCTATCACGGAAATATTCAAAATAGTTTTATATTGGTAGATGGTATTTAATAATAACAATCATTGCGTAACAAAGTAAAACGTGATGTCTATTTTCATGTCATTGTCATTCAATATTCGTATAAATAATAACAAGGCAGAAAATTTTAATTTAATTTACTTCAATTAATTTTAGAGATATTCATTTGTTATAAGTTTAACAATGATTTTATTATTGTCGATTAGAGCCAATTAATAGATATATCTCATTTTGAGATATATTATTTAATTTGAAAAAAAAAAAATATATATATATATAGATGTGTAATTAAAGTTATCTAATACTTTTTCGTAAAACGAGATGTTATAAGCAATGATTGATGAAGAAAGTGTGTCTTTAGATATTTAAACTTTTTTATTGGGAGTACGCCGATCAATCGTTCGTAAGAATAATTCCTTCTATAACTCAAGGGATTCTAATGGATTTTATATCTTAGTTCCTTTTTTAATTCGTCAGAGAGTAGAAATATTTTTGAGTAGGCGGATCGATCCGCATATTTTCATCGTGGACTCACCGAAACGATAAATTGCTTTTCGTATTTCTGCCAAAGCATATCTTCTCTTAATTCGCATAGAAAATGTTGTCTGTAATTTTCGATACGATTTTTATGTTTGTGGGTTCATCGATCCATAATAATGAGAAAGAATATAATAATTATCATTAGGTCGTATTATGATTATGATAGTAATTAAGTGATGTATCAAATTTTTTTTTAGTAAATATTCACATAGATAAAGATCATAATCTTCATGATCAGAAATTCATTCTTCTTTCGTTGCAATTAGGTAATTAAATATAATATCATTTGTTATCTTAACTTATGTATTTATCAAAAAATAATTCGATCGTTTAGGATATTTTTATTTCTCTTTTTAATATAGACTCATTTGAGGAGGACTAAAAAAAAAAAAAAAAAAGAACAAAAAAATGTTAATATTAAGACTATCTATTTGGACATTTGATATTTTATTTTCTTAAAATACTGTATCTTTCTTTTTTTTTTTTATTTTATCTGGAAGGAAAATCGTTGAAATGCTGGGTCATTCGATGATCCACGTTAATTATCGAAGGTAACAAAATAGACTAATCTTATTTAAAACGGAAAGCCAAATTTGAAATAGTCGCATCTGCAAAACACGTGCGGTCAATAACCATTTCTATGAACGTTTCTATATTTGTGGTTATCGTTTTATAAAAATAGGTGTCAGTATAATATCTGAAGATTTTTTAAAGTTATGAAGATTTTTTAAAGTTATGAAGATTTTTTAAAGTTATGAAGATTTTTCAAAGTTATGAAGATTTTTTTAAAGTTATGAAGATTTTTTAATATTAACGATCGTAAGAAAGAGGAAAACTGAAAGTTAATACATATTTGAAAAATAACATTAATTTATTTATACAAATAAATAATAAATTAATGAAAAAAAAAAAATATATATATATATATATAAAGTGTACATTTTCAAAGTTAATCGCGGTATATAATTTATATTTGTATACGTATGTGTGTTTTCGTGTTTACATTATACGGTAACTTAAGAAATAATTGAAGAAAATTACATAAGGAAATTAATAAATAAGAGAAGTAGTGTTGTACTATATCATACAACTTATATCCGATAAATATTTCTAATTTGTTGTTTACAAATGTATATAATAATTTTATTATAAGAACTTAAGTAAATTTGTTTACTAGAATTATATTGCATACACATGTATATACTATGTAAATATATACGACAGTAAAATGATACTTCTAATTGGGCACTTTTATCAATAAGAAGCTTCTTCTGCTATTACACTTTCAGACACTTAAAATGTAGTTTATACTTTCATTGAAATCGATTTACATGTGTTTAACATAGCTTTATGCTTATATGTTAATTTAACTTAGTGTTTCAAATATTAAAAAGTAGATATATTATTTTTACAACAATAACAAAATATTAAATTATATACTCGACGTATATTCAATATCTTAACTTAATAAATTAATTGTTAATATTAACTGTTAATATAATAAATAATTATATAATAATATTATGTGCATCCTATGAATATTTAAAAATTCTCTCAATTGTACGTAAATCTGTAAATCGATTCCATTTTATTTATTTATACATACATATATCGTTTTCTGTATGTACACATTTACAGGAATGGATTAGATAGATTTATTTTATTTAAAGTAAACCTATTTACACAGTATTTGCGAGGAATCCTAAGTGTTACATCACATAGAAACATTTAATAAGTTAAAAACTTGTTCTCCGTTTGTTGTTTATAATTATTGATAAATACGATACGTGTATTTTTTTTTTTTTCTTCTGATTTAAGGATGTCAGAACAGGTACGTGATTATTTCACTTCCATTATTTCTCACAATATCAATTATTATGTCTTTTAATATTAACGTTCTTTTATAATAATGTTAAATATACAATATTTTTGCAGATTATATGCTAATAAAAGGATTCATGCTTGTACAAATATTGGTATGCATTTATTAAATGCCCAATATTAAAAATTTTTGAAGAAAAGTAAAACTGTGAGATAATAATTATTTAGTGAAAATTCAGACGTGAATATTATAAATTAGGTTCTTTTTTTTTTATATATTCATGATTTAATTGTTAACTTTATAACTATAATTTTGTGAAATTAATTAACACCAGTACAGACCACCAATATTTAGCCAACCTTCACGTGAGTATAATATATCTAGTATAAACAAATTCTGTGCAAAAGCGATGAAAAAAGTGAAAAAAGTAAATTTGTCACTTTTTTATTTATACTTTTTTTTATTTTTTATTTTTTAAGAAAATTCCCATTTCAATATGTCATGAATAAACCATAACAGAGTAATTTAAATCCTCATGGGATATTTGCAATGATAAATTTCGAAGAGGTTTAATAAAATTTCATACGGGCCATGAAACGATATATATCCCTTCTGTTTTAAGTGCAACACAAAATTCCGGGCTTTCAGATGTCGCCCATAAATTTCATACCTTTATCGTCGTATCTACGTAAAAGTAGGCAGTAATGGTTTATGTTACCTTCGAAAAGGATGATGTTAAACTTTCTTTATTTCCTGTTACTAGATCTTTTAATAATAAGCTTTGGATATGATATCTTGATAATGATACACTCGAAGAGAATATTTTTCTCGATTTGAATATAATTATACGTATAATATATTGATACAGAGTTATAGTATAATGTAAAATAATAAATAATGTTTCAATATAAAATATTGTATTAAATTTGACGATCGAGGGATACATTATCGAGGGATATTAAAGTTAAAATAAAATTCAAAAAAGAATTCTATGAGATTCAACGTTATCATGATTATTAATATTCTCGCCGTCTATATTTCATGTATATTCTACATAATCTTATAAAGTATACTCAAATAATCTTGTTTATCATAAGCCGTTGCAACAGACGAGTAGCTTTATCTTTAAGTAACTATCGATCAGCATGTACACAGAGATAGTAATAATGTTGTGCATATCACTACCCTGTTACCACTCGACAACACCCCTGATATCCCATATCGATGACATTGCAATTCAAGTACCAGATGTGTCCCATCGACATTAATTTAAACCGTGAATAGACGATGTATATCGAAAGTTACGATAGAAATAATTTCATTAATGTCTATTATTTTTGCAGTTGTCATGGCTATCCATTTGTGGAGCGTCAATAATCTCGAGGAACCATCGAGAGGTTTTGATATTGATAGTGAATTATGGTCAAACATTTTATTCTCCTTTTTCAGTCTTTGATAAATTGAGCAAATTTATAGACGTTACCCTGATGAGGACGTCGATGATCGCATTTCAACTATCATTTATGAATTAGCCGGTTCTCTAACGTTCATCATAATGATCGTTTCTGTCCGGCTCCTTCTGGATCGATGATGATGGAATATCTATATATATCTCTGAGGATTACAGTGATACCTGGTCATGCTTTTTAAAACTTTACGCAACAGTTGTTCCAAACAGCGTCGAAACGTGATACCGCACATGGCGTATAGGAGAAAATTGATACTGAAGTTAGTGTAGTAAAGAAGCATGAAAAACTGTTGAAGACACCAAAGTAGAGCGGGTGTATCTCTTCGTGCAAGAGTGAAGAAGAAGACGCATAAGCGTATCACGTAGCTGAGACAAATAAATATGTTTGTTTCAATTAAAACAATTGTTATTTATTACTTAATATTATTATCAGAAAAATTTTCTTTCTTTGTATATTGTTGCATCACGAAGTAATTATTCAATTATTTCTGATAGTAATCTTTAAATATGACTTCAGTTTTTAATATTTTATGTATTATTTTAGAGAGAAAAATCAATTGTGTTAAACTTTTGTTAAGGCGCTCCATTTCTCTCTTTTACGTTTTAATTTAATCGACGATAATGATATTACTTGTCAAAGATATCGACGTAAATCAATACTTTTCGATTATAGAAAATAATTTATTCTTCATTGATTTGAAAATATTATAAATATTATTTTGAAATAGAAATATATAAGAAACGATTAATACGTTAATATGTTACACTCACCTCGGAGAATTGAGAATGATAAAAACAGTACTGATCAATAAGAGCATTTTTGTAATACTTTGTTGATTTCTAGTTGATACGAGATTTCGCGAGGATGATCGTACGTCTGTAAGATAAAAAACAATTAGATATAAACGGATTTTACTTTATAATTTATAGAATTGATTGAATTATTTTTTATAAATAATTATATATGCGTAAAGCTTAAAGATAATTTATTGATTTCATAGAAAAACAAAATTCTACTCACGTATACATCGAGCCGCTATTTCGGGTAGTTGGCAAGCATTTCTTGGTGTAGACGGTGGTACTGCGATCGATGTAGGCTGATGCCTTGAATTTTGAGAATGGTTGGTTTTCGAAGAGTGAAAAGATTGCTGAGAGGGTGGCCTACGTTCCCCAATGATCGCACCCATATTGATACCGCCGGCACCATTGTGACTGCTACTGGCACTCTGTAATGTATATTGAATATAGCATGAATTTCAGTGTACGTGCACGATCGAGGATTCTTGATAATTAAGTGATGTCAGCTGAAAAGTATTGATTTATGAACCCTAGGACAGTAATGAAATAAGAAAATGTTCGTATTAAATGTAATCGATTTTTCTATTATAGTATATTCTCTACCAATTAAGTTTTATTAATTCGTTAATATTATCTTATAGTTTTGTTGATTTATTCCGTTATTAGTACTTTATTTAAATTTATTTAAAACTTTTTGCTTCATTCTAAGCCAACATCCACGAGAATAAGATATGTTGACATATACATCCACAAATAATAATATTATAAATTTTCAATGATCATTTATTTTATCTTATATATCCTTTTTCTTGTAAATATAATTCTATAGTAATTTTAATTGTCAAATATGTTCATCAATATCTTATTTACTTTGATTAAGTGTGAAAATAATATAATAGCTTACTATAGAAAAGCATACAGTAAATCTGATGCGTTCAAATCATGTCACGTATTTCATTAAAGAAGCTTCATCTGACAAATGCAATAAATTCAAAGACTTTAATTTATTTTTTTTTTTTTTTTTTTTTTGAAGCGTAGCTTATTATTTATTGTGATATAATCAATAAGATTTTTTTTCGTTTTTTCTTTACGAATAGACGCAAAACTCAGTTATAAACTTTTTGTTATTGTGGTATTGTATTTCATGATTACTCTTAAAATGGGTTCGTTTTTATATTAATGAAAAATGCACTTATTGTTCACGTGTAGGTAGATATTGATGTATCTATCTACGTTCAACGATTAACTGATGGAGTATTGTTACAATTCCCTGATTAATAGACGACTTCTCAGGGTGCCAATCAGCTTTCGATACTATACAAATTGGTTGCGTATCCTTTGCGCAAGTATTCGTTTCGACGAACAGTATCTTCTGATGAAACGTCGATACTTTATTTTCGTTTGTTTTCAATTGCAATACGTTAATATAATTTTTATTACAATTTATATTTCATTGTTTCATTTTTCATTTCATTTTTTAAAGGACAAAAACGCTTTGACTACGTCATAATTTATTTAAGTATGAATTGAAAATGGATCTATACAATTAATATTTAAATAATATTAGACATCAAAGGGAAGACATAAATAGTCATATTTAAAATTTAAATATAATTATAATTATAATTTCATATATCGATATGTATATCGGTATATATTTTATTTAATTGATTGCATATCTTTGATTTCATTCACTTCTTTTTGTATTATCTTAAACAATATTTACATTTTTAAATTATTATTTAAAAATGCCGTATGAAAAATACGATTGTTTAAATAAGATAAGAAGAACATATAAAAAAATATGTTTTGTTATCATATTAGTTTCATTATCTTACTTTATCTTGTTATCTCAGGAAAATATCTTTTTGTTACAATTTTAGAATGTATTATTTATAATCAGATAATGATTATACTGTTCAGATCATTTGTATTTTTTTTTTGTTATGTCCTTATCTATATCTAAAACATGCTTGATCATGCATGTCCTTGGCACTGAATACCAAATGATTTAAAACAGGCAAGATCTGTTTCACTATTAATTTCAATAGATGATTCACAGAATCCATAGGTCAGAGGTTACTATCTTGATTGATTTTCTAAATAAAAAATATATCACTATACTATTCAAATATTTCGTTGCGTTTGATATACATGTGCAGAACATATAACGGTTATATGTGAAAAGATAAAAAAGTGATTGGCATGGCCGATGTGCTGTCGTTATAAAAAGTAAAACATGTTTTATATCTGTACTGTAACGAAGCAACAAAACTTCAATATATCCGAGTTTAATCGATGAAGAGAACTGAACCGAATAAATCAAATTTGAAGAGAAAATCGTTATAAATCGCAGATTAATAAATTTAAATATTTCATCGTAGATTCAAAAATGAATAATAATTTCGAAATTCTCATGATGATTCAAAAAAAAAGAAAGAAAGAACAACGATATGCGTGATCAAGTTCGTTCGAACGAATTTCAATGAATTTATTTTATCAATATTGTTTTCGAACAAATGAAATAAATTTACTATGAACGATACATAAGTGATCTGTAAATTCCGATTGATTACCTTCGTTTATTGAGAAGTAAAGCATACAACGCTTATGATTATTTGTAATGTGAAAATATTTCTTTACAGATTTTCGTATTATTTTACGCGTACAATTATCAATTGACTCACTTAAACGTTTGCCAATTAACTAGGAGTTTAAATATATGTAGGAGTTTTACATATATGTAGGAGTTTAGATACTTTGTATAAACGCCTTCTTTCGGAATTTTACATTGAAAAATGTGAAATATGTTACTTTTATCTTTTATGGATTGCCATTTGACATTATACGCATTGTAGACAATACGATTATAAATATCTTCTTAGAGTATCATCGAGAAACAAACGTATAGAGTATTATTATTAAAAAATTCTTTTTAATTTTTATCTAAATTAGTGACAATTGAGAGATTTGTTATTAAACGTATCTAAATGTAACGTTATATATATTGAATTACAAGAACAGAGCCAAGATAACATTGCATTTATCATATAACGTTTACTATGTTACAATGACTTGCACGTGAGTTGTTATCGTATCCTCCTACTAATTGTCATCTTGCGTAATCAATGTTAAATCACATATTAAAATCTTCGCATTTATACAAATGAATTTTGTTGGACAATTAAAACATAATGCCGGAGTGGTAGAAATATGTCGATGGTTGAGTTCTGTAAAGATGAATGGCAAAGCTTACATAAGCCACGGATATTTATACGCACGGTTCGAAAATAGTCGACAAACCGCAATCTCTGTAGAGTCGTTTCACTAATACGAGCAAAGGCGTTTCGATAAAGCATGAAAAACTTAAAATTCTTTAAGCTGTGCAACTTGAAAGATATTTTGTAACATTTGATGAAATCTATATTCTTCTACTGTGATGATTAAGCAGGAAACATAATATGAATCTTAACGAGACTATTTCTTTTTCTTGTGAATTTTTTTTTTTTCTTCGCTATTATTCGATATATTATAATAGAATTTTCTTATATCGTAGAATCAGTTTTTTTTTTTTTTTTTTTTTTTTTTTTTTTTTTTAAGCGGACACATTAGTACACGTTATTCTTATTTATTATATTAATTATATTTATCGATTTTACAAAAGCAAGATTATTACTATTTATCATTATCTTTAAATTTTATTATCTATTTCTTCATTTCTTTTCGTTCAACGTTATTATTTATTTTATCATTTGTTATCGTTTCCGTTGATTGTATTAATAGCATTAGTGGATTTTCGAGCATTAATTTCCAACCAAAAACCATTTTCAGCTGTCATGATCATACTTTTTTTACTAAATTTTATTGGTATCGAAGTTTTAGAACATATCTTAAGTTCACAACGGGCTAAGAGATTGAAAAATACAACTTTACAAATCATAAGAGCGTATCTATTGCCTATACAAATTCTGGGCCCAATACCGAAAGGAAAATAAATTAATGAATCAATATCTCCATCAATAAATCTACTTGGATCGAACTTATCTGGATTTGGAAAATATTTTGGATCACGGTGTATGGAATATGGTAAAAACCAAACACTTGTTCCAGGTTTTAACATATATGATTTCCCTCCAGGTATTGCTGGTGGTAATTCCAAACTTTTTGAACAATATCTGTCCACAAACGATGTCAAAGGGTATAGTCTTAAAGTTTCATTGATTACAGCGTCTAAATATTTCAAATTCATAATAACATCATACGTAGCCCGACCATTTGTCATTTTCAGACTTTGATTGATTTCCTCTCGTAGTTTGATTTGAACTTCATTGTTTACAGCTATTTCGTGAGCAAGAAAACACATAAAGGTCGCAGTAGAATCCGATCCGGCAAGGAAAAACACAAAGGCTTGTGACGTCATATCATCATAAGATATTTGCATTTTCTCTCTTGATTCCATCATCAATTGAATCATGTCAGGTCGAATAATACCTTTTTCTTCTCTTGTTTTAATACTATCGATGATTACATTGCGGAAAAAGTTACGTACTTTGTCACCAAATAGTTTAATGTCAAACGTTTTAAATAACCAAGGAAAATTTCTACCCAAAAGTAATTTCATAGAAAGAATACTGTCAAAATTTAAAATCGTCTTAGTCAGCGTAATGAAATCGTTATTCGGATCCTTTATAGAATCAATAGCAATACCAAAAGCAGTTGTCGCTACTGCGTCACTCGTATAATTTGTAAAAATGTCTTTCATTTCGGTTGTCCAACCTTTTTCAGATCTTATCGCGATATGATTAACAAAGTTTTCAGCACATTCCTGTACTAATCCAAACATCATCTTCATTTTGCTGGAGGTGAATGTAGGACTTAATATTTTTCTCATTTCACGCCAAGTATCACCTCGTAGTTGAAAAAGATTCTTTGCCATTAAGGGTTCGTTTTCAGCAACGAAACTAGTATGATCGCAAAAGTTATCAAAGTTTTTGATCCCAATTAAATTGATTATTTCAGGATCACGAAGTATTATAACCGGGCTCATGAAATCGTAAAATCCAAAGTACTTTGTTTGTGAATATTTTTTATATAAATCTCCCAATAATAAATGCACAGGTTTTCGTCGAAAGAAGTAAGGTGCCATATTGCCGAATATAGGTAATGGAGTATCATGTAATAATTCTTTTTCCTTAAAGTAAGATGTGCTACGGAAACAGAAATGATAAAGACCCAAGCCAATGGCGAGAATCGTTAATACAGTCATAAAAATCTCCATCGATTGAAAGTGTTTTCAAATTCTTCTTCAATTAAAATACAAATCTTCAAACTCTTGAAGAAATAGAAAGTACCGACAGAGATGTTATGAGACTTGTTATCGACTCGAGTAGCTGCGAGTGACTAACAGCAGTAGATGATTTTATACCACTTGAAGTATTTGAAGCAATGATTATCTGACAATCAATGATTTAAGAGCATCAAGGATCCATATATAACTAAAGATGACGTCTTCTATATCAAGAGAATTAACTTGGAAATTGTTTTCATTTCTTATTCAATGAAGTATCATTTAATTTAAATATAATAAATAATTAACTAATTAAACTTTTGAATATTTTTAGGTACTATGTTAAGCTATTATATGTATATAAATATTCAGCTTTATATATCGAAAACAAGTTATATCAGAAATATTTATATTATTCTGATAATGCAAAAATGAAGTGTTTATTAATCGAATTTATATTAATTAATATGAAGAGAGTAAATATAAAGGAATTTATGTCTTATCTATTAATCAATATTTTTTGTTAAATATCAAATTTACGACGCTTTTGCTAATGCGAATTAAATTAATATTAAGTAATAAGACATCATTCTCTCTCTCTCTCTCTCTCTTTCTCTCTCTCTCTCCCTTTTTTCATATTATTGATTAAGTATGATATTACAAGCATTAATTAAAACTCGAAG
The DNA here is from genome assembly GCF_912470025.1 of Vespa velutina. Lineage (NCBI taxonomy): Eukaryota > Metazoa > Arthropoda > Insecta > Hymenoptera > Vespidae > Vespa > Vespa velutina. The sequence goes on from NC_062190.1 coordinate 1,581,092, forward strand.
TTTATTCTGTTAATAATTAATTGTAGTTACCGAATGTATCTTATTTTATGTATTTACTATTTTTTTTTTTTTTTTTTTTTTTTTGGAGAAAGAATTATAAACGATATTATATTATTTTTTTAAACGAAAGAATGTTCGCACATTTATAAAAGTTAACTTTTATTATTTTTGCTCTCTATTAATTAGCAATGATTAATATAGTGACGAATTTTCATTTTACTGTCCTAATAAGAGTATCAGATGAAAAGTTTATGAGTAACAATAACACAAAAACATGCACATTTATCGCGTCTGTTATTAATTTTTCAAATTAAAGGCGTTTCAAATTCTTCGTCCACTACGTTTTTCTCTTCATACCGCAATAACATATATGGGGCAGCTGTGCCATATCCAAGTTTGTTGATATTTCAATAAACATATATACATACCAGTATTCTTCCACATGACTGGAATGTGTAGGAAGGTAATACTGCGTTTTACTAAGTACGTATCTTTATTTTCGTAGATGTTTACTAGTTAGAATTATGAAGACACCTAAGCGCAAAGTGTTTAAGCATAAAACGTTACGGGAAAGTGAAAAGATAAGATTGTGTATTTGTGAACATCATGCAAGATAGAATCATGCAGACTCCCGATATTGTCTTTATCTACGTAGATATTTACCAGGAAGCACATACGTTACGATAAGAAAGGAAGTTCACAAAACGAGGGATAACATTACTCACCGGAATTTGGTTTAGATTAATTTCGGATCTTTCTCTGCTTTGACAGGTGGTGGATACACTCGGTGCTTGTTTGAATCTTCTAGTAAATCTAAGAAGATTTCTCATTATCATTGTATTCATAATGATGATAAGTACAAGCGGTGCTATCAAACTGGCTATGCTATCGATGATACTGATGATCCTCATAGTCTCAAGATATTCTATCTTGAGATCGCATAATTCATAGCCATCGTGAATTTTGACGACGCCGGCCGTAACAAAAGCGTAAGAATGACTTGCTAAGGCAAGTATAACTAGTATCAAGACGATAGCCTTTGCCCGTGCTATTGTGCACATGTGAGGCCGATGCAATGGGTATTGCACGGCTATGAATCTTTCTACAGTAAAGGCGACGATCAGCCAAACGCTAAGAGAGCTACAAACAGCACTGATGTAGACCAAAGTCTCGCACCAGCCGTCTTTGTTGAATACCATCCAGCCAACGGTGTTATTGAGCCAAACCAGAAGAAGGGAGACCAAAAATCCAAAATCAGCTGTAGCCAGTGCTGCTAAATAATAACTCGAACTTCGCATTTTTAGATGGGTATTCAGAAAGACAACGCATGATAAAAGATTTCCAACCAGTCCCAAAAGGATTATGGCCGGAATGTAGTACATGTGGAATAATTCAAGCAGAAAGTACACCGAACTACAAGCTTCGAAGGATTCTTCTTCAAATTCAATCGATGTCTCGTAACTGACGTTTCTGTGAACGTACGTGTTTGTTACATTCGTCCAAGTAACAACAGAACTCGCTGATCTTCGTACACGTGGTAAAGCACTAATCGTAGCTGATATTTGAATACACTTTGAGTTAGTTGCAACATTAGACGTTCTCCAAAACATGATGTGTATACGATCGTTCTTATGTTATGATAAATATTTACTTATGATCAATCGTATATCAGTGAATCCTTTTTATGCAAAAGTAAAAAAAAAAAAAAACAGACGACTTTACACGGCTTTATTTGAGGTCACCTCGTGACAAGGTTTATAAGAATCCTTTGTAGGGGCGAACGATTTCCGTCACTTGTCGTCTTATTGATTCAGGATGATGTGCAGATTGCTTCTTTTACTGTTAGCTACGTTGTTCAAATTTTAGATTTCTCGTTATATGTTTCTTCGATATCTTCGTTTACAGATACTCTTTAGTTCTTGTACGTTAATCACAATGATTAATGATTTATTCGATAAGTTTTACTCGATATATATTTATAGATTTTCCTTTTTCAAGGATCTTCAAATTTTCTTTCTAATTTTGTAATACTATAGTAAGCACAATGTTTACGGGAAGTTAGGCCCTCGTTCATTCATAATTGCACGCTAACATAAATGCTCGATATAAATACTCTCTCAGAATTATCGAGTGAGATGATGATGCAATGCAAATGAAATGTGAAAAGCGGCTTGTTTATAATGAAAATAATAGATGTTTAAATAAATCTAAGGATAATGGAAGAAGCGATATATATATATATATATATATATATATAATATAATAAATTCTTATATGTCTACGAAAGAAACTAATGAGAATGTCCGTCGTTTATTTAAATTTAATCCTCGTTTTGTTCTATTATTTATTTTGTATTAATTACTTTTATTCTATTTTTCTACAAGCTGTGCACGATGTAATGAAGATTAAAATAAAAAACTGGAATGTTTTTACGGCTATTTTTTATGTTAAAATTTTTCAACTTTCTACGTTGAACCGAAACATTTATTTTCTTTCGATCGAAGAACGTATATTTTATAACTTTTGTATTTATATACATCTATAGTAAATTTGCTCAATCCTTTTTTGTTTATACGCATCGATCTCTTTCGTATTAGTCAGGTAGAAGAAAAACTATCGATTTATCTATCGCGGTTTTAAGAAACCTGTTCCTTTGATGAAGATAAACAGATAGGTCTGATTTATCGGTTTAGCGGTTATCCATCAAGAAAAGAGACAAATGTAGAGCAGATTTAAGATATGGTTTTAAAAATATTCCTTTTCGTAAATATGAAGGACGTTCATGAGAATCTAAAATTTCTAATATTATAACTTTAAAACGTCGTTTATTTTACGAATTGAACGAAAGTATGATATTTTTATTTAATATATTAGTATGTATTTTTAATTCTTTTTTAGTTTCTTTTTTTCTTTTCTTTTTTCTTTTTTTTTTTGTTTTTTTTTTTAAACCAAACTGTATCGATAATCTGGAATTAGATATTTAATTGATTGATTACACAAAGATGATAGTAACACCTGTTACGATCTCTGGTAAATGCACTTTCAAGAACCATTAATCAAGATTAAGCTAACATCCACGTAACATAAATTATTATATGAGCTTCTCGAACTATATATCATTTACGTGTCCGCGTTAGGACAAATAAATCTAAACACGTTTGATCCGTTATATGCTTTCTTAAAATCGATATCACAATTTTCCATCTTTTCAGAGATAATCCTTATCTCAAAATTAAAATGTATTAGTTATTCTATGCAATTGTCTCTGGGAAAGTTCCTTGGTAGTCGTTCAAAATGAAAATATTAACGTAGGGATTTTTAAATTAGGTAGATAGTCTGAATAGTATATAGCACCGATCGTGATCTCCGAATGAGTTCACTGACTCTAGTAATTTGTATGTATAACGTGCCGAATATTTTTCGCTCTCTTTATCTTTTCTCACAATGAAATATATATGTATATATGTATATATATACACACACACACACATATATATATATATATATATATATATACACATGTATTTTCTTGAAAGGATCCTTCTAATATATAAGAAAAATCCCTTAGGGATGGTTTGCTACCTGCTTTGTTTCTTTGTTATCTATTTACACAAATCTTTCAACCAAGATTCGAATTTCTTTTCTTTCCGAATAAATCCTCAATCCATTCACTTGTAACACTCTTTCATAAATATATATGTATATATATATTCATTTTCATCTTTTCCTCTTCCTCTTCCTCTTCCTCTTTTTCTTCTTCTCCTTCTTCTTCTTTTTTTTTTTTTTCTTTTTTTTTCTTTTTTTTTTTTTTGTATCTTTTAACACTAACCTTTTCAAATCGCTCGATAGAAAAAAAAGCCAATGGGAAAGTTGAAAAACGAGGAGCGTCGTGAGGTTCAGCGCGACGTAAGATAAACTGGACGCGCCGTGGACGATCTCGACGCGTTTGCCGGCCGAAAAGTTCTCCCGCATGCGCCATGCAATTTATACTGCGATGACGACTATGTTCCTTTGGTTCGAGATTTTCATGTTGGATATTTCATCATAACTTCCTCTCTCAATTTTCTTTCAGGAATCGTCTATGGTCATCATCGTCATTTCTTTTTCTATGATATTTATGAGAAAAACGTAAGCAATGGAATGATTATTAAAATTGTTCTAATTGAAAAAAAAAAAAAAAAAAAAAAAAAAGGCGAATAAATTAGAATAATAATCAATATTAAATCGTAAAAATTTCTTCAATTATTTTCTTAAAGTACTAACTATTTGTTATTTCAATTGATTAAACAATTCTTTTTTTTTCTTTCTTTCTTTTTCTTTTTTTTTTTATTTTTTCTTTTTTTTTTCCCCCTTAAAACGATAAACTCTGAGTTTTTAAAAGAGGAAAGAAAAAAGATACGTTGCGTAAGCTTATCGATGATTATACTTTTTAGCTTAGCTGACATCCTATTTTTCAATGTCAATTCCAATGTTTGGGTGTGACAAAGCGTTTCCATCGAGTTTGTATTTTGTGGAATATGAATAATCGTCTAAATGTTTTCTATTGCACGAAAAGAAATAATAAAAATAAAGATTATCGATCGTGTCTATGAATGACACAAATAAGATATTTTATCGTAGTAGATAATTCTGAATGGATGCAAGTAGAGTAAACCAAACTATGGTCAGCCAAGATATTTCTTATATTCGTCTAAATTCACATTTAAAAGGAATAGAATGTAAATTCGTTATAATCATAAATTTTCCGCATGAAAGAAAACGTATCTTCTTTATAAAATTCTCAATAATCGACTGGACTGATCCCTGCTGTTAGTTCTACCATTCTTTCCGGCATTTAGGCACCCTCTCTGTAATTTATTGATTCTCTCTTCCCTATTCGTCGTCGTTTTATTTGTCTTACTACTTATACACTTTTTCTACGTATTAAAGTAACACCTTTCCGTCATGATTTTATTCAACAAAAGATGATTCGATCTAATAATCAAATAAATTCGATCTATAATACAATAAATAATGTTTTAATGTTCTTTCAGAAAAAAATTTATATAAATACGTATATATCTATTTTAAATAAAGTAAATTAGATTGGAGTTATACTTTTTTATTTTTTCTTCCAATTTGCTCGTCGTCGAAACAACGATTTTATTTGCACGAACTTTAAATTATCACGTCATAATATTATTACCGTTTGTTCAGACGTTGATTGTTTTTTACGATTGATTGAAAGGAGAAACTTTTCTCTTCCATAACCATTTTAATTTTTTATCCATCGTAAATGACATTTTTTTTGAATACTTTAATTATCATTCATAGAGATTAAATAAATCAGGTACAATTTTGCGAAATTCGGCAAAACTTATCTCTTTTATTTTGTGTACGCTCATTCAATGTTCTTTATTTTTTCTTTTTTTTTTTTTTTTAGATTACTAAACCTACCGTGAAATATTTATGTTGAATAATAAATCTATTTATGGAAAGCTATATATAAATTCACAATGATTTTCCCTTCGGTATAATATAAGAATTAGTATACAGGGAATATTTCAATTATATATCATTAATGTGTTGGTTAAAATATCTATTGATCTAATTCATTCAAAGAGATTCAATGTTAGATGTTCGTTAAAATATTTATAAAATTATCAATACGATCATGGAAAATTTTTTCATAAAAAATAAGAAATATATTCGAACAAAGGGTAAACATAATCTCAAAAACAAATATGAACCAGAACAATTGGAATTCGTTATTGGTAGAAGACTATATCTGTGCATGACGTAAACGAAATGAGAGAACTATTGTTTTATAATAGAATAACGTTACAATACGATGGATTATTTATAGTAATGCAACGTAAATGTTTAGTATATATATATATAAAAATATATATATATATATATATATATATATATATTATATGTAAATTATATAAAAATTCGTTGCTTATTTACATATTTAGAATAGAATGACAATATATACGAAATAGCTACAGATTCTCATTATACTATTTCGCTTTATTATATTCAATTGTATAGTATAAATAGTCGTTAAGTCTTCTTCTTGGAAACATACAAAATTGCTGTTTACCATTAACAGCGTCGACTAAAACATAAAATAATGAGAACAAGGACGGTTTACTCGAAAAGTAAATCTGTTCCACATTTTATTCCTTAACTCTGTCTGGTATTTAAAATTATAAAACATTATAAAGCAAATATTTATACGCGTTTCTATAAATATATATATATTGCAGAAGATTTACAAATAAAAATTCCAATGTGAAAATCTCGTGACAATAAACTATGTTTACCATTTTATTGCTTACCCTTACTCTTACTGTTTACCATTATTGTTTACAATTTTTCGTTTACATCTTATACGTTGAAGTTTATATCCGAAAATTCATATCACTCGTATTAAGTACAATCAATGATTTCGTCTCATTAATAGAACTTTATTACAATGCATTGAATTTTGTTTTTTTCACTTGCGATCATTAGAAAAAGTCATTTCTTTAGATAATTTTAATATTCAATTAACTTTACAATAGCGCATAACGATTAGTAGTAATTTTTTTTTTTTTACAAAATTCTCGTTACAGTGTTATCAAATTTTAAGAGACGCTTGTACCAATTTAAAAGGACAATTGCAGCCAAATGGAAAATTCTTTATGCCAGTTTTCACATACGTACTTAATCCAAAAGCAATAACAATGGGCCAACTTTATGGAGAGTATGACCTTGATACACATGAGTGGTATGTAATAAAAAGTATTTTTATAATCACATTATCTCATTCTTTACTAAGTTGAATTTTAAACATCGATTTTTAGAACCTCTCTTTCTCTCTCTCTCTCTCTTTCTCTCTCTCTCTCTCTCTCTCTCTCTCTCATTCTCACTTTCAAATATAACTTATTATAACCATTATTCTATCGAACTATTTAAACTATAATTCTGTATCGGAGGATATAAGTTGCGAGCAATGTCGGAAATGTTTAGCCGATAAAACGTACATTAATATTACAATTAATCGTTTATATCTAGGGTAATTTTCAAATCAATTCGAATCGTGTAATCGTTATCGTATTTAATTAATCGTATTAAATTATAAATATATCGGATAAGATTTATAAATTTTATAAATCAAAGATAAGTGATATATTTCTTTGAATACATATAATTAAATATATTAAATATATTAAATATCATTAAGGTATATTACATTTTTTTTTCTCATACATGAATTTTCGTAGTCACAAAGCCAGATCATTACTAGAAAAACCTTGTTATCAGAAGAAGGTATTGTTAAAGGCGAAATATATCGAGTTTGATACGCGAATGTAAACGATCGATAACGTAAGGTTGCGATAACGCTCTTCCCTGACAGTCGACCATTCATTTATTTTATTCAGTCCCTCGCATATTCGATCGATTTGTTTCAGAAGTACACTCAATATGCCGAATCTTTCTCGCAAGGGGCATAAATTTTTGGCGACAAATATCCCTGTAAAAAATAAATCACCCGTATCACGTATTACCATATATATATAAATGATTATATATATATATATATATATATATATATATATATATATATATGGAATATAATCTGAATACTTTTGTTTAGAATTTCCTAAAAAAAATAAAAAAAAATAAAAAAATAAAAAAAAAATAAAAGAACAGAAAGAAAAAGAAACGAAACACGTAGTACCTTTAATGTTGAGGAATTAAAGAATATTTTTTTTTTTATAATCTCTTCTAAATAAATAAATAAAAAAAAAAAAGGGAAGCTCGCAATAAGCCTCACGAGTTTGATAATATTTTCGTATCTCTTCTTTAGGACCGATGGAATTTTGTCGACTTTAATCCGTGCAGGAACCGAAGCGACGGACGAAAATAAACGTTGGTACGTCTTTGACGGACCAGTCGATGCAGTTTGGATAGAAAACATGAATACTGTATTAGACGACAATAAGAAACTTTGTTTGACTTCTGGAGAAATTATGAAGTTACAACCAACGCAGACAATGATCTTCGAAGTTGGTGATCTTAGAGTCGCTTCTCCGGCTACCGTATCAAGGTATATGATCATTCTTAAATATTATTTTAATGGATAATCGTTATATAACGAAATACTATATAAAATTATGTTATATCCAACAATAAAAATGCACGATTTAAAATTCACGCTTATATCGAATTACGTGTAAACAACAATGAAACGTATATCAATCATCGCGTATACTGTAAGATTTTTTTTTTTTTTTAACGAACAGAAGAGAAGATTTATGGTAAAGTGTTAAACAAAATGGATGATAAATTTAACTGGTTATTAAAGTGATAGGTGAAAGTTGATAATTGATAACATTTTTTTCAAGCGTAGGTGTGGTATGGTATACATGGAACCGGCGGGTCTTGGATTAAAGCCTTTTGTTAATTGCTGGATCAAGTCTTTACCGACGGTAATTCTCTTTTTTTCTCTTTTTTTTTTTTTTTTTTTTTTTTACACTTTCACTTAATATGTATATATATATATATATGTATTTTTTTTTTTTTTTGTAAAAACTTGAAGGAGAATATCAATAAAAGTATGTTTTTCTATCGCTAAATAGAAAATGCAAGATAACGTGGAAACAATAAAAAAACTGACAAATGAATTATTATTCCCCGGTATAAAAATTCTACGTGAACAAATAAAAGAAATCGTAAGCACTGTGGATTCGGCAATAATTCAGTCTTACATAAATCTCATGAACTATAGAATTGGTCCTATGGCTGGTAGAGAAGGCAAACCACCGCCGCCTTTGGTTTTTCAACAAACAATACGTAAGCCAGTATTTAAATAATAAAAAGACAATAATCTTTTATGAAAAGAAAAGAAAAGAACAAAAAAAATAAAATAAAATAAATAAATAAATTCTGAAATTGATCTTACAAGGGTTTCCTCTTTTCTTATGATAGCTGATTTATTATCTCCATGGACAGCTTTTGCTACAGTTTGGAGTTTAGGTGCTACTTGCAGTTACGATGGTCGTTATATATTTAGTACGTGGCTTCGAGATGTACAAAATAATTTCCAACACAAATTGCCATTCCCTGAAGACGGTTTGGTATATGATTACAGGTCCTGTAAATATTGATATCTTGTAAATACATAGAATCATTAAATTTTTAATTATTTATCGTGTAGTATTTATTTTTAAATAAATTACGTAAATTTTTTGAAAAAAAAAATATCATATCTTTCTGATCGAATTGGATTTATATATTTTAGATTACACGATGGTGGTTTTACTGATCCAATCGAAGGACAAGATCCGATTCCACCGCAATGGATTAAATGGTCAGACGATATTCCGATTATTAACATAACTTCAGAAACTAAATATGCTGGTAATTAATTAAATATAAAATTTTTAATCACTTTCACATAATTTTAAGACTTAAACGTTGATATTATCGTCGCTATAAAACTGTAATATATCTTAATTGAATAATTACAATATTTTTTTAGACATTGAAATTCCTACGATGGATAATATTCGACATGCGACTTTGATTGAATATTTATTTATAAACAATAATAATGTATTGTGCATTGGACCAACTGGAAGTGGAAAGACTATGACGATTTCAACGAAATTATCTAGGAATATGCCAAAAAAATTTATTTGTGATTTTATAATATTTTCTGCAAGAACTACTGCCAATCAAACTCAAGTAGAGAAATACTTTTTATTTATTGTGATTATTATTTTAATATAATAATTATTATATTGGAGTTACATATTTTTTCTAGGATCTGATTGATGGAAAATTAGATAAAAGACGTAGAGATGTATATGGTCCACCATTATTAAAAAAACAAATATTTTTCATTGATGACTTCAATATGCCAGCTCTAGAAACATTTGGAGCACAACCACCTATTGAATTAATTCGACAATTTATGGATTTCAGCGGTAAGATTTATTAAATAATATAAGAAATCAAATTCACGATAATAAAAAATATTACAGCTTTTCATTTTCTTATTGGATTTTTATTTTATATATTATAATAAATATCATTCATCATTATACTCTATTAAATAATATCAAGCGAGTAAAACGTAAAACTTAAAATTATATTAAAACTTTATAATGTTTAAATATCACATCTTATATCGAAACTTTTATAAAATTAAAACACTTCAATTCTGTATCTATTACAATTAAAAATTTTAAGAAATTGATAAGATCAAATTCTATATTAATTGCGTAATATATAATACATGCATAATTTTACTGTAAACTTATAAAGTAACCTCCAATTTTCTTTCAAAGCAGAATGATTTATGTCCAATTACTTTCTCGAGATTGTGAGTTGTCGATACGATTATATAAGTATAGGAAAAATGCAATATTCTGCCTTCTAGGATAAACAAACTGAGTATGTGTGAAAGATAAATGGCCACAATTTTTTCAGGATGGTACGACAGAAAGGAAATCGGTAGCTTTAGACTGATCGAAGACGTAAATTTTATTGGTGCCATGGGACCACCTGGAGGTGGAAGAAACCCAGTAACCCCTCGACTCTTACGACATTTCCATTTCATTGCATTTCCAGAAATGGAGGACAGTGCCAAGGTAAATTTCCTATTACATGTATTGATGAATGGGTAATAAATTACGTGAAAAATACGTTTTAAATAGGATTAATATCTTACAATATTATTTATCAAACGATTCTGATTTTATTAATATAAAATTAAACGAAAAATTTAATAGTTTAGAGAATATCATGAGTTTTTTTCCGTCCAATGGAGTTTTATTCCGTTCCACCAAATTATCATCCACACCCATACGACATAATTGCAGATCATGCAAGATTTGACCAATGTTAAAGGAAATGTTCACTAGTTCTTAACCGTAGTATCCTTCGTACTCATTATAATTAGTCCTCATAAATTGTGCTCTCTATGGTCATAATTTATGTTAATCACTTGGTTGGTCAATAGTAGATCTTATGATCATTTTGCCACCCCTCTGTAACTATAATGGATTTCTCCGTGTACGTTTGAGCGAGGTCACCATAGCCTATATTTATTTAAGGTTCCTTAAAGAAACAATATTAATAATACTTTTAATCAATAATTATTTGAAGACAAATTTTTAATATTTATATTTATTAGTATAAATGACAAACAAATCTTTTTAAAAAGTTTAATTAATTTTTGTGCAAAGTATACGTCAAATAACTTTAATATTTTGCTTTGATTATTAACAATATTGCTTTGACGAGAATGACTTGGATTGCAAAGGATTTTGTGTTATGAGAGTCGTAAACTAGAGAAGGGGTACTTTTACTCAGCGAGATAATTTAAATTCAAGATTATCCCACGTTGAAGGGAAGGATTTGTCCGGTGATTCAATCCATATTGCACACTTTTCATTCCCTTACATTGCCTTGTATAAGTAATGAATTTTAAAACTTTTGTTTAACATTATACTTTTCGTTTCTTCCTTAGGCGAACATCTTTGGGATTATTTTAAATTCTTGGCTCTCGAAAACACCAACTTATATAGTTTTATTAAAGTCGATAGTAAATATTACACTTAATATATTTGCCACAATATGCAGGGAACTATTGCCAACGCCTGACAAATCTCATTACACTTACAACCTTCGAGATCTTAGTAAAGTATTTCAAGGTATTCTCATGGCAGATCCAACGAAAATTAATGTAAATAATTCAATCTGTAAAGGAACAAGATTTGATTACAATAATTCTTAAATTTCTATTGATCTTTATTGTAGAGTTATGAACATTTATTTTTATTGTGGTATCATGAAAACACACGTGTCTTTAGCGATCGTTTGATTAATCAAGATGATAGAAATTGGTTCAGCAAACTTTTAAATGATACTTTAAAGGAACAATTCGATTACGATATAACCGATCTTACAAAAGATAAAGTTTTATTTTATAGTGATTTTTGTGGTGTTTCTGGACAATACGAACGAATTACCAACTTTCGAAAGGTAATTATTAAAAGAAAGAAAGAAAGAAAAAGAAAAGAAATGGAAAAGAAAACGTACGCCTACAATATATTTTATAAATTTCTTATTATAGATAGAACACGTTCTTCTCGAATTTTTAGAAGATTATAACAACATAACAACTGCTCCAATGAGATTAGTATTATTTCAAGATGCTGTAGATCATATTTGTAGAATTATACGTATCCTTCGACAACCTCGAGGAAATGGACTTTTATTAGGAATGGGTGGATCAGGTATTAAGATAGAAATTACTAATATTAGGTTGGAAACTATGAAATGGGCGTTTTTGTTTAATTATTTATTTTCATTCAACGCCCGTTTCATAGTTTCCAATCTAATATATAAGTATTAAATTGGAAACCATGAAACGGGCGTTTTTGTTTAATTATTTATTATCATTCAACGCCCGTTTCATAGTTTCCAACCTTATACTTATAAAAATCAAAGATTACATGGATTTTATGATTATATCTTTATTATGCAGGTCGACAAAGCTTAACGAAGCTTTCTTGTCATATACGAGAATATAATTACTTTCAGATAGAACTCAGTAAAGCTTATTCAAATCATGATTGGCGTGATGATATCAAAAATATGATGTTAAAATCAGGTTTAGAAAATCAAATAATGGTTTTCTTATTTTCGGATACTCAAGTAATATCTTTATCGATCTAACGGAGAAAAAATAATATATCAATTTTACTTCATCATATTTCATGGGTTGCAGATAAAAGGCGACTTCATGTTAGAAGATTTAAACAATATATTAAACAATGGCGACGTACCAAATATATATAGTTCCGAGGAAATAGAAAAAATATTTCAAGCGATGCGTGGCCCGGTTCAAGAGGCTGGATTACAAATCAATAGAAGTAATCTCTTTTCGACGTATCTGAAAGTGATCAAAAACAATTTGCATACTATGATTACGATGAGGTATGTTCTTTTTTTTTTTTTTTTTTTTTCTAAAGTAAAAAAAATATCATTAAGCATCATCGAATAACTTTATCGTTCATTTTTAAAGACTTCGAAAGAAAGTATATTTTTTTGCTCAACAATCATTATATGAACATATAAGTTTCCTTCCTATAGATAGATAAAGTTGAATACGATATAATGTGACCTACAAGTATGAATGAGAAACGATACAAAAATTGAATAGAGATAGTTTGATTAGAACGCATATTGATTTTCTCGAGTATATGTTCACCCTCGAATTAGTTCGCTTTACTCTTTAATATATCTACGCATGTATTTGCGGAAGTATTTGCCTTGTAGTATACTCCTTTTATTTGTACGATTAGGTCGTTTTATAGCTTGACCATAGGACCAGAGAAATTTTTTACTTGTTATTACTCATCGTTCGTAATAACGAATACATTTATTATTCCCGATATTTTTTATTACTTGCAAAAAAGGAAAAAAGATGAAAATTTACATCACTTTTTATTTTTTGATTAATTAATTCTATCATGTTCATTTGACAACTTGTAGTCCCATCGGTGAGTTATTCCGGGCTCGCATTAGGCAATTTCCTGCTCTCGTGAATTGCTGTACGATCGATTGGTTCTTTCCGTGGCCGGATGCAGCTCTACAGGTTTGTATTGCTCCTTCCGTGTTATCCTAATATGAATCAAAATTATGATAGTTAATTCATACAAAATAAGTAAGATGTAACCCATGTTACCAAAAAGTATCAGGTATTATCTTGACGTAACAAAGTCTTAATAAATGAAAAGCATTGTGTTATCGTCCTTTTTATTGATGGATCCCTTTTAACGTCATAATAATCCTTACAAATTTATTTACCCAAAGTTAAATTGGTCTGACTAATTTTTATTAAAGTAAGTGTAAAAAATATTCCTATACAGATTATTGTCAACTAAAATTTGTTATAATTTTATTTAATAATGAATATTTACGAGATTGACGACATATATATATATTTTTTTTTTTTTTTTAATAGTCAGACATCTACAGAATAAATAATTAAAAAATGGTAGGAAATGTACAAATTGTTAGTAAGCTTAAATCGGATGATACGATTGCATCATATTTCATTAAAAAAAAAAAAAAAAAAAAAAAAAAAAAAAAACATTTTTTGATTAATGAGAAAAAGATTTCGAGTAATATAATCATTAATTTGATAAAAACATAAATACCATCAGGCTTAAAGTTATTATAAAATCAAAGGGAAAATCAACGAAAGATTTATTATCGAGGACATTAATTTTGTTAATTAATTTTTGTTGATATACTGTTGTAACGTAATTTCATCTCTTTGACATATCAAATGTCCTGGGGATTACTGGGAAGATTGGCACTTTATTTTACAACTTCATTTTGTTCAAAAAGTTCGTAAGATATTTTATGTGACACATGGAAGATTAAAAGTATACTTCCAAATAAAAGTAAAACCTAATGTCAAATGTATTGCAATAAATTCTTCTCTTTCTTTTATTTATCTTAAAAGTTACGAAAGATATATTAAATGAGTATATTGATTTTTGTTAAATTTCTTTGACAGTTTATCCGTTAAAATCAAAGTCAATTAATTGTTCTACATTTACGATTTATTATTATTTACGCTTAGAAAGAGTTCAAAAATATTTTCTTCCATTTCTTTTTCTTTTTTTTAAATCTATTCTACAGATGTCTAAGTATATGCGTAGATTTTAAATCTCATAAATATTCACAAATAAATAAAATTATAAAATTTTAATTGAAATTAATTATTGTACGAATATATCTATTGCAAATGCGTGATTCGAAATTTCGCAGAAGGTTTACAAACTTCAAGAATGAGTTAAACTTTCAACGAATATCGAGCAATTTTTTTTAAGTGTATAAATCTCGGTACGAAGAGAATACTAATTCGTACGTGATAAAAAGTTCGGTTCTGAATGATTTATGCCGGAATTTTTTTTAGGACTATATAAATTGCTCTTTAGACATGTAAAAAAAAAAAAAAAAAAAAAAGAAAAAAGAAAAAACGATCTTACGAACCGAAAGAAAAAGTGGCATAAAATGAATTTTCAGTAAGGCCGGTATTACTTACGCATATACATTATGAAAACTTTTTTATACTTCACTGGAAAGTCTTGTAAATAATCAAATTTTAATACATACACACAGACATACACAAACACATATACACTTAATGATGCTTTAAAACAATAGAAATATTTATACAATTCTTTCATGTTTATTAAAATGTTAATGAGAAAAGTTCGAAATAAAGATCGTCGCGTCGTTTTAATATTTCCATCTTAATAAATATTCGATAACTCTCTTTCACTTTAGGCTGTTGCAATGTATTTCCTTGCGGATATTAAAGATGAATCCATTAATGAAACTGTCCTAAAGTCAATTGTAAAGACTTGTCAATTTATGCATTCTAGCGTGATAAAAGCGAGTGATCGTTTTTTGATGGTAAGTTTTAAAAGTATAAAATAAAATCGTATCATACAAGGTGTGACATTTAAATAGGAACGCCTACAGTATATCTTATGTTATTTATTATTAAGGGAGATATGTCAGTAAGAAAAAATTAATCAGATCGATACATTTTTTTATCATTGTACTTTTTTTTTTTTTTTTTTTCTATTCAAAAGCAAAATTCAATTTATTTGTAAGAAATAAAAACCATCGTGTATCTGTTTTATAAGAAAATTAAAATATTCAAATGTTCCTATTAAAATGTTCGGCTCAATATTATCTCTCACTTGTTTTCAATTAAATAGATAAATCATTTTGTAAATCATGAAATATTTTGTCTCAGGAATTGAATCGACATAATTATGTAACGCCTACCTCTTATTTACAATTACTATCCGGTTACGGTGGTCTCTTATCTAAAAAGAAACAGGACCTACATTCTGGAATGACTCGCCTATCAACGGGTAAGCAATCAAAAGTAATTGCTTTTTTTTTTTTTTTTTTTTTTTTTTTTTCAATTTTATTATGTACCAACTACTTGTGAGTAATGGCAGGACACAAATAATACGTTGAAAAAAATTGTTTTGATCATATCAGAAGCGGATAATGATGCAACATTCGCTAAAGATAAACAACGTGGCGACGAACTATATGAGCGTAATTTAACTTTGAAAATATTTTATCATTTGTCTGATACATGAAATATATCATTTTAATTTTTTTTTTTTGTCCAAGGTATATCTTTAAAAAAATTCTCTTAGACAGGTATATATCTTTTAATCCGTTTGCAATATTTTTTATGACTATGCGAATTGTTTTCACGACAAAATATCTTGCTTAATTAACTTGCTAATGAAACATTACTAATTAAAGTGAAAATACGAAGTTATTCCGTGGCATGAATATACTCCCACGCTAACTTATTTATTTGGTAATTAAATTTGGGAATGAACGTAATAAATACTTATACATGGTTTATATACATTAAATGAATATATGTTCGATTAAAATATCGTATAGTTATATGTAAATAAAATTTTAATTGAGGATAAATTCTAAAATAATATTATATTTAATAATTTTGGGTTATGGTTGTTAAAAATATTGCTTAAAATTTATCGATAGACGTGTACACTTTTCTTACGACGAATCAATTTAAAACGGATCATCTTATGTTTAAAGATTTATGAACTTAATTAACCGCATCTCGAAAAGGGTCAAAGGTGAAAGACCGGTAACAATGATTAAATAATCCAGAAATTAAATATACCCCGTCTGATGGCTGCTGGAAACACGTTCTAAGTTTGTCCTATCGATTTCGGTTACGATGGAGACGGTAGAAATAGTTATACAAAATTTATTCGAATGAGCTATACGAATACAGACATATATATATACATAAAAAAATCTAAGATTTCAAATTATAATATTTAACGTTGTCTCATATACGAAAGACATAGATATGAATTACTAATTAAAGTCGTAAATAAATTAATTTATTAAAAGCTCGACACAGTTTGTTCCATTACATCTCGAAGTTTTCAAGTTTTATTTTAACTTTTTGAAAAAACTTGAGAAATAATTGTAAGACTTATCATAAATCTTAAACAAGTTAATACAGTTAAATTTTATTTAAAAATATTTCGTTGGAAAATTAGTGAATCTCGAATAACTTAGTACTCGAATTATGAAATAAGTTACAAAATGTAATCGAACAATGAAAAACAGAGAATCAATTTCTCGTTTATTCTCCCCTTTAAGGGATAAGCTCATATCAATTTGTATATATTAGCATAACGTTATTCTAAATAGACGTTACCTTCCTTTACGGATAGGCTTAAATAAGCTTATAAGCACGGAGGCAGAAGTAAAGGAGATGCAAGGTATTCTCAAGGCAATGAAACCTGATCTGGAACAAGCAACAATGGCAACTGCAAAGATGATAGTTCAAATCACAAAAGATACTGTGAGTATCCAATAATACAAATAATTATTCATTTATGTTTTCTCGCTTTTTTTTGTTTTTTTTTTTTCTTTCTGTCATTTCATCGTTTTATCTTCGATGAAATCTAATCTATATAATTGTCGTGTGAATTATGAAAGGCTTTATCGTAAAAAAAAAAAAGAAAAAAAAAAAAAAAAAAAAAGAAGAAAACACAAATTCTTTTAGGCTGAGGCTGAGCAAACAAGAGCAGAGGCGATGAAACAGGAGGAGGTTGCTACGAAATTAAAAAACGAGAATCAATTAATCAGAGATGAAGCTGAAACTGACTTAAGTACATGATTTTTAATGTGAAATCTATCTATATAGAATACATTACTATTGAAATATTTATCTGGAAACGGGTTAAGGACATTTTAATTGATTTTTATTCTGCATAGGTGAAGCCAAACCAATGCTTGATGCTGCTGAAGCAAGCTTAAAAGCATTGAACAAAGGTGATATTACTGAGGTGAAAGCTATGAAAAGACCACCAGTTGGAGTACTTCTCGTTATCGAAGCTATGTGTATCGTGAATAACGTGAAACCTAATAGGGTTAATTTTATACAATAATTAAATTTTAAATAATATGATAGAATTATAATTGATATATAATTCTTTTATAATTTTTTGATTATAGTTACCAGGTAAACAACCTGGTGAAAAGATATTAGATTATTGGACACCCGGTAGTCAAATGCTGGCAGATGCTGGACATTTTTTAAATATGATGGTAAATTTCAATAAAGAAAACATAACCGAAGAGATGATTAATAAACTGAAGCATTATATTGAGGATCCAAATTTTCAACCTTCAAAGGTATAATTTAATAAATATATATATATATATACATACATATATATATATATACATATGTACTTATACACACACGCACACACGTTAACGTTTTCTTTTTTTCTTTTTTGTTTTTCTATCACTTTTATATTGAATATCGATATAATGGTATATATATATATGCGTTAAATAATAATAGCTATTGTTTTAAAGATTCTTCAAGTTTCTAAAGCCTGTCATTCACTTTGTCTCTGGATACACGCTATGTACAACTATTACTTTGTGAATCTAAAAGTTAAGCCTAAAATGGAGACATTAGCAAAGGCCGAAGAAGTATTGGCAGAAACGGAGAAAGCTTTGGTTGCTGCTATGAATAGATTGCAGGAAGTAGAGAGAAGAGTACAAAACCTTAAAGATACCTTGCAAGATAAGGAAAATAAAAAAGCAGAATTAGAGAGGCAAAAGCAGCTTTGTGAGGAAAGAATGACGAGGGCAGTTAAACTTGTTAGTGGACTTGCGGAAGAACAAATACGATGGACGTTCACTCTTTCTGAAATGAAAACATCGTTAAAAAATGTCGTAGGAGATATTTTATTATCCTCTGGTATTTTATATTATTTTTTACTATTTTTTATTTTAACGTTATATATCATATCTGATATTACTGATGTTTGATTTGTAATTAAGATCTAACTTATAAATCTTATTCTCAATGTTTTACGATGATTAGGTGCGATAGCATATCTGACACCCTTTACCGATGTTTATCGGAAAACTCTTTTGACATCTTGGTATGAAGTTATAGGCGAGGGAGTACCTCATACACCGAACTGCACACCCATATCGACGTTAGGTGATCAAGTACTGATTAGAAGATGGCAATTGGACGGTTTACCAAGAGACCTTGTTTCTGTTGAAAACGCTGTATTGGTAGTGCATTCAGAACGATGGCCACTGTTTATCGATCCACAAGGACAAGCCAATAAATGGATTCGTAAAACGGTACGTTTTAATATTTTAATATTAACATTATATATTTTTAATTAATTTTAATGAAATTTTAATCGTCTAAATCGATATATTTTAACATAGAAATTAATTCTTTTTTAATTTATTTTACTATAATTATAGTACAAAGATGTTGGTTTATCTATTACAAAGATGATGAGCAAAGATATTTTACATGTACTTGAAAGTTGTATTCGCTTTGGTAAACCGTGCTTGATAGAAAACGTTGGTGTCGAATTTGAATCCGTTTTAGATCCTATTCTTATGCGATCATATTTCAAGCACGCTGGGCAAATAAGTATTAAAGTAGGTGATAACGTTGTTCCATATAATCCAGAGTTTCGTCTGTTTTTGACGACAAAATTACCAAATCCTCATTATATGCCGGAAATATTAGTAAAGGTGTTGTTGGTAAATTTTGCATTAACCGCTAGGTAAACATGTTTACTAATTATTCCATTTGAATCGATATTAAATTCATCAATTAATATTTAATTCGTTTATATGTATAACAGCGGTCTTCTCGATCAAATGATGAGTTTAGTGACGATACAAGAACGTCCAGATCTCGAACAAATTCGAAATTCTCTTATAATATCTAATGCGGAAATGAAGAAAGATTTGAAGGAGCTCGAAGATAGAATTCTATATAAGTTAACAACTTCCGAGGGTTCAACGGTTGACGATATTGATTTAATCCTGACTTTGGACGCTTCTAAAGCAAAGAGCGAAGAGATAAAGGTTATTTTCATTGCATTTAAGAGAGAAATTTTTTATATGTTCACTTTTGGAATGAATTAAACAAACAAAAAATCGTATTCATAATACAGACGAAAGTTAAAGCAGCGGAAGAAACTCAATTGGATATAGAATCTACGAGATCATTATATATTCCTGTTGCGGATAGAGCACAAATATTATTTTTTTGCCTTTATGATTTACAATATATAGATACGATGTATCAATATTCTTTAGAATGGTTTATCTCAATATTTAATAACAGTATACTTTCTGTCGAGAAAACTAGTTAGTAAACAATCTTATAGTAATAATTAATAGAGATTTATACGTTCAAATATTTATTATTCGTATTTGCAGGTAACCTTGATGAACGAATAGCTAACATTCTGAAACGTTTTACTTTCGACTTGTTTTGTAACGTTTGTCGAAGCCTATTCGAAAAACACAAATTACACTTTGCATTCCTTGTTTGTGCTCGCATTCGTGTTAATGCAAAATTGATAGATTCCGTCGAATGGAGACATTTCTTATCTGAAGTTATCCCTACTTTGGTAAAAATTGTGATATTTTTTTAAGGTCCATTTATAAACAACCGTGGGAGTTTCGTATTCGAATATTTATATACGATTAAAGACTGTCCAGGTATTATTGATACTTCAAAATTGATGCGAATAAAAATCAATAGTGTTACATAGACAAGATACGTTCATACATGTTTATTTGAATTCATGTTGCGGCCATGTCTCTCCATGGTCAAACCGGGAAACAAAAAAAATAACGTTGACTACTAAATAATATTAAAGGACGCCTAAGCTATGAATGATAAGAAACACGGTGCAGATAATGTATAATCTGTTACATATAAAATTATGATAATTCATTCAAATTTGATGAACCACCGTGACACGGAACGGCCACGGCACAGTTGTATATAAATGGATCTTTATCGTTTCATTATCATTTTATTTTTCTTTTATTGTCGCATTATATTTAAATCATTATCATCATACGAAATCAATCATTTATTTTTGTTCTTATGAAATATCAGTTATAAGTTAAATGATGGAATAACAGTTTTAAAGCAAAAATTTTCTTTCATCCAACTATTGCGATGCAAGTGAAAAATTTTTTTCCATTTGTCAGAATTTACCAAATCCAGATCCAAAATGGATATCTGCGCGATGCTGGAAAGAGATTCAGGCTTTAGAAATTCTTCCAAATTTCAAAGAATTTGTTATATCCTTTCAGCAATTATTGGTTCCATTCAAATATATATTTGATACTCAAGAAGCACATTTGTAAGAAAAGATACTTATATAAAACATTAGTTCGTTATATTGATGATTTGATAATATTTATTAAGTTGTCTTATGGTTAAAACAAAAAAAAAAAAAATAACTACATTTAAGTATGTTATATTATATTAAGAATTGCATTTCCTGAACCTTGGCAAACAAAACTGGATGATTTTGAAAAAATGTTAGTCCTGAAGTGTCTTCGTCCTGATAAAATTATCAATGCTATACAAATGTACTTGAGTAAATATTTGGGTAAAGAATTCGTGGAACCACAAACAACGGAAATCAGTGCACTTTACAAGGAATCAACTCCGATTACACCTTTGGTATTTGTGCTATCTACTGGTACAGATCCAGCTGTTCAGTTATACACATTTGCGGAAAAGCAAAAGATGGATAAAAGATTATTTTCCATATCCCTTGGACAAGGGCAAGGACCAAGAGCGGAAGCTATGTTAAAGCAGTCCGCAGAACTTGGATATTGGGTATTTTTTCAGGTAAAAAAGAAATCATATTTCATTGCATAAGTTGAGTAATCGATATTAATCAGACCTATTTATAATTTGTAAATGTAAAATATTCTAAAGTAAATGATATGAACATATTTTTATTTTTATATGTCTTTAGAATTGTCATTTAGCACCAAGCTGGATGCCGCATTTGGAAGCATTAGTTGAAATTTTAACAGAAAAGACGCATCGTGATTTTCGTTTATGGTTAACCTCCGCTCCGTCGCCAGATTTTCCTGTAAGCATTTTACAGAATGGTCACAAAATGACGATGGAACCTCCAAGAGGTGTAAAGGTAGAAATCGATAAATGGCAAATATTGTTATAAAGGATAATGTATTCATTGTATTCGTTTGTAATTTAGGCTAATTTGTTTCGAGCATATTTGACACAAGTCATCGAAATGAAAAATTTTCTTGAATCGGAGCATCCAAAAGTAGAACCGTTTAAATATCTTGTTTTTTCCTTATGCTTGTTTCATTCACTTTTATTGGAAAGACGTAAATTCGGTTCTCTTGGTTTCAACATACCATATGAATTTACAAGCGGAGATTTAGCTATTTGTTTGTCACAATTACATATGTTCCTCATGGAATATACGATTATACCATTTAAGGTATTTCTTTTCTTTTCTTTTCTTTTCTTTCTTTTTTTTTTTTACCAAATATTCAATTAGATTGATCAATAATAAATTTATTACATTTTTAATGAATCATTTAGGTTCTCATTTATACCGCTGGACACATCAATTATGGTGGACGAATAACGGACGATTGGGATCGTAGATGCGTTTTAACGATATTGGAGGATTATTATAAACTCGAAGTAGTTTCAAGCTATTTTCGTTTCGATGATAAAGGGATTTATTATCAAGTATATTTATATATTTTTATACGTCATATATATATATACATATATATTTATTCATTTTGTTATGAAGAATTTATAGTGAAAAAATTTTGAAGAAATGAAAAAGATCAGATATATATATATATATATATATATATATATATATTAAATGCAATGAGGAATTCGTATATATATTGAAAAACATTTTTGATATATTTATATATATAGTTACCGGCTGTCAGCACATTCAACGAATACATAGAATATATTACAACTCTTCCTCTCAATGACGATCCAATGCTTTTCGGAATGCATTCAAATGCAGATATAAGTTTTGCACAAGCTGAAGCATATATATGCCTCGAAACCCTATTTAATTTACAACCGAAAGAGATTAGTAGTATAGAAGTAAGCGTTGAAGATATCGCTACTCGTCAAGCGCAAGAAATGTTAAGCACGTTACCCGAGTCTTTTGATTTGATTGCTATACAAAAGAAGTATTGTTAAGAACATAAATGATAACTGTTAATTATATTTATTTAATTATTTATTCATAATAGAAAATTGTAATATTAGGTATCCTGTTCTATATCAAGAATCATTTAATACGGTATTACTGCAGGAAGCCAAACGATACAATGGATTATTAAAAGTGATAAGATCATCTTTAGATGATCTATTGAAAGCATTAAAGGGTTCAGTTGTAATGTCTGAAATTTTGGAAACAATGAATAAAAATATTTCCAATAACAAGATACCAATAATTTGGCAAGATAAAGGTTATCCTTCTTTGAAGCCACTTGGTACGTATGATTAATTTTCTCATTGAATTTATAACTAGTTTTTTTTTTTTTTCTTTTTTTTTTTTTAATCCGTATTATTTGAATTAGGAGCTTGGTTTCTTGATTTGAAAGAGCGCATCAAATTTATTAACGCATGGTACGACAATGGTATACCATCGGCTTTTTGGATTTCGGGATTTTATTTTCCACAAGCATTTTTAACAGCGACATTACAAAATTATGCGAGAAAATATGTTATTTCCATCGATACGATTGACTTTAATTTTGTGGTAACAAATAAAAACAATGCTATTCGTTATTAACAAAATTATTCTTTTAATTATTTTTATCTAATGAGAATAATGAAGTAAAAGTATAATTAATTGAAATGTTATTTTTAATATAAAAGGTATTATCTTCAAAGCCAATGCATAAACCAGAGGATGGTTGTGTAGTATACGGTTTATTCCTTGAGGGTTGCCGATGGGGAGGAACCTATTTAGAAGAATCACATCCAAAGGAATTGTATACCGGTAAATATAAAGCGTAATAGTTATACAGGATGTTTCAAAATAAGCATTCCTAATTTTCAAATGTGATAAATTTAATTAATAAAATAGTATCCTCCGTATCGAAATAATACGATATTAAAGAAATGAGAATTTTTCAATGTTTTATTCAATTTACTTAGCTGTAAATTGTAATATTATTGAATATTCGTTAAGAAATGAATGTCATTAAGACGTCGTTTCGTGGTTGTTTTAACGTCATATGATTGAACGATAAATTATTCGAAATATTTGCGAATGATTACGAAGATTATCAAAAGAAAGAATAATTCAAGCAATTAACTCTTTTGTTATTTCTCTCTCTTTCTCTCTCTCTCTCTCTCTCTCTCTCTCTCATCAATTGTTTTTATGTAACTCCAGATATGAAAATCAACTGAACGTACAGGTCAAGCATATTTTTTCGATCATGTTATCTCAATCCAACGATTTGGAAAAACGTTCATTGAAATTTATTTAAATTAAAGGAAAAAAAAAAAAAGAAAAAAAGAAAAAAAAACTTAAAATTACAAAAAAGTTTGTTAAATATATTAAATTTAAAAAGAATAATGACTAAAGAATAATGAATAAAAAGATAATCGAAAACACTCTTTTGAGCAGTATCACGAAAAAATGTTTAATTATATCTCTTTCATTATATTTGAAAAATATTTCGAAATATTTTTTATATCAATTTTAATTCATCTCATTGGATTTAAATAATTTTTTTAGAGATGTCTCCTATACTTTTACTCCCAGAAATAAATCATGAAGTGTTCGAGGATAAGATTTATATATGTCCCGTATATAAAACGATTGCACGAGCTGGTACTTTAAGTACGACGGGACATTCGACAAATTTTGTCTTAGCCATGGAAATACCAAGCAAAAATCCACAAGCACATTGGATAAAACGAGGCGTAGCAATGATATGTGCGTTAAATTATTAAAAACAAATTTTCTATGTAATTATGCATGTTTTTATTAATGATAATAAAAAAAAAAAAAAAAAAAAAAAAAAAAGAAAAAAAAAGAAAGAAAAAAAAAATATTTCAATATGAACTTTCATTTATGATAAACACGAATGATAAGTATTTTTCCTTTTTTTTTCTTTTTTCTTTTCTTTTTTTTTTTTGAATGTATTGTTAACAAATATAAAGCATTACCATTTTTTGATAATATAGAATTTGATAATTCCGTTATCGATAACGTAGAGTCCATTTTTTCTATTTACGTACGTCGATAAGATAAAATTAGACTTAAAATTATCAACCAAGGAAAGTTTAAACACATTACCGATCTCTTTAACCTTTTACGTATTATTATTTTTCATAATTCGTTGATTTTTATTAATGCAACTAACATCGATAAATATTATTTTAAAATATCATTTGAGCATAAATAAAATTTTCTTTTCTAACGTTATCTCATTATTGCAAAATATTATCAGATCTATTTCTATCTTATTAATATAAATCTATTTAAATGATTATATTATCATGAAAAATATTGGAAATCATTTTAATTATATAATTATCTTTAATTAAAGAAGAAGAAGAAAAAAGAAAAGGAAAAGAAAAGAAAAACAAAAAAAAAGAATCTAAAAGTGTTCTAGATTTGTCAATGATATTTCTATAAGATAATAATTTATTTTGAACGCTATGGATATACGTTTAATGTCAAGTAAATATAGCAACATAAAGGTATATGCGCGCGCTTGGCTAGAAGGAAACTCAGACGAATCGGCATAGAATACTTCGAAAACCGTCTTTACAGACGCGTAAGATAATCAAACAGTAGTGATATTAGATCTGACGGTTTAGAACTCGTATATAAGGAGTGATGTTATCTCGTTCAAAGAGTCATTCCATCGTCCGTTACTCAAAGAAGCAACAAAGTGCCTTTAATTACGAAAGAATTCATCTCTAGTTTCAAGAAAAATTTATTAAACTACAAGACCGAAATCATGGCCAAGGATAATCTCACTGCCATACTTTACGGCATCAATGACATTCGTCTGGTAAGTAAAAAAAAAAATTTAATATCGTATTTTGGATACAAATACTTTTTACAATATTTATTTTCATAGAAAATTTTTTCTTATTCATATCGCTTTTATATTTATTAATTAATTTATATGAATCTCGTTATGAAATAAAAGATATTATTATAATGTTGTTATTAAAAAGAAATATTAATACGTGTTAAAGTTTTGAAATATTTTTCGTAATAAGAATCTTGAAATTTTATCATCAAAATAATTTCTATTATATTTTATTGATTAAAATAATATTTAATGTGTTTAACATTATATGATCATCTCATTTCGAATTTATATAATGCGTATTTGTGATATTGATATTTTTTATTTATTTAACAATATATATTTATACGTTATCTCATAAAATATGCATAGTAACAATATTTCATTGGATATGATTTTGATAGAAATAAAAAAGTGAAGATCCGAAAATGAATCCATTAAAAAAAAAAAAAAAAAAAAAAAAAAAAATGGAAAAAGAAATCAAAGAAAAAAAAAACAAAGAAAAAAACAATTATATCTTCTTTCATAGTTCGAAAAAAATCACGAGTGAAAAAAAAGTATTTTTTTACATGTTTATTATAGCTGACGTAGAGTCGTAAAAATTTATTACTTAATTTTTATACATACAAGTTTCTTAATAAACATTCTTATTTAATGAGCTACAAAATATTTGCTTAGATATCAATAGATGAATATTCTCTATATATTATCTATTTGATAAATAAAAAAATATTTATATTACGTAATTGTATTTATTTAAAGTAGATGTTATAATCAAACGATAAAATATATATATCCATTTGTTGAATTTATCCCTGACCCTTGCGACACACACACACACACACACACACACACACACACTTACAGTCGATCGATAATTTCTATGACGTATGCAACTATCTCTATATTATCACTTCTTGAATATATCAATTGAATTAATATAAATAAACTCTCTGATATTGATTAAAAAAAATCAAATAAGGAATAAATTTTTTATTGTTTATTAACATGTAGATTATATTGAACTTGAATGTTTATCTTAGCGTATTGTTAAATAATAAAAATTTAATATTTTAGATGAAAATTTTTTCTCACGTATACATGATAAAACTAAATAAAAATACATTTAATAATAATAATAATAATAATAATAATAATAATAATAATAATAATAATAATAATAATGATAACAATAGAAATAATCTTCAATCGTGATATAATTTAAATACATTTACATGCATAAATGTGCTAACTATGTTTAATGACAAGCATTGCAAAAGAAGTAATGAATCTAGTGCATCGACAGCCTTGAAACTTGAATAGAGTACTTGACGCTGCAGTTAAATAAATTATTGAATGCCATGTACATATGATTCTTAGTCGAGCTAATTAAGAAGGTTTTATTATTCTACGTGTTTAATGATTTCAATGTTAAAACGGAGTAATTAACTTATGTAATATTTAAACAAATACTTATTATCAGAATGAAAACACTCATGTATGTGATAACAAATAAGCAAGAAATGGTTTCAAATCAAAAGCTCACTCAAGATTGCTATATATTTTATATATATATATATATCTATACTTTACATGGATATGTTATATAATATTTATAATAATAAAAAAAAATATATATATATATACATGTATCTATACACATAATATTTTATTCATAATAATTTGTAAATATTTTATTTATTTATTATAGGAACAAACACCTATTGAGGAACCAGAAGCCAATGGTTAGTAAAAATGAAAAATCATGATTAGTGATAATTGTAATTAAGTTTCAATTTTGTCTTCAATTGTCATTATTATTTTTAGAAGTGTTAATAGAAATGAGTTGTGTTGGAATTTGTGGATCGGACGTTCATTATCTTGAAAAGGGTAGAATAGGTGATTTTATTTTACGTAAACCAATGATTATCGGTCATGAATCATCTGGAGTAATTGCTAAACTTGGAAAAAATGTGACGAATTTGAAGGTAAAAATACTTTCATTGAACTATTGAATTAAATAAGATTATTATATAAAGTATTGTTTTATTTGTTTTAAAAATAGGTCGGTGATCGTGTAGCCATTGAACCTGGTGTGCCTTGTAGATTATGTAGTTTCTGTAAAAACGGCCGTTATAATTTATGTAAGGACATGGTATTTTGTGCTACTCCTCCTGTACACGGCAGTTTAAGACGCTTTTACAAACACGCAGCTGATTTTTGTTTCAAGTAAGTCTTTTGAAATATATTATTAATCTATACATGCATATATAATTAGATTAATTATTAAAAGGTAAAAGACAGTAACGAGATTTTTTTATTATTAAATATTAAGAGAAATACAAAATCTATTATTTTATATAAAAAGGAAATATTTAATTTATTTAACTGCGTATTTTGGTTGTGCATATAATATTGTTTCTTACTTTATATTATTTGCAATTTCATGATATGATAAAAAACAGATGGGTATAACATGTGTATTTCGCTTATATCTTAATTACGTATTAAAACATTATAGATAATGATTTCTCAAATAAAATATTGTTTTATACGAAAATATTTTGACAAATTAATATTATAAATTTGCATTATATTTCTGAGCTTGAACTAGATGATAAATTAGTATTTGATATATTTGGTAACGCAGTTCGAACTCTTTTAACATTTATTTTACAATTATTCACATTACTGGCAAATCTTAAGGAATTCAATGTTTCGTTATAACATTCATCTAAAGGAGATATATTAAGCAACATAAGGGTTTTTGAATTACCTCCTAAAGATGGCATCAATAAATGTGTCAATTTTGAATTTCTATATGGCACATGTTCTTGCTTCTTTAAAAGTGCAAGAATAACGTTACCAAGATTAGCTAACGATTTATTAATATTCTTTGTTTCTGCGGTTCTAGCTGCTTCTTCGCCCTTTAATCTTTCAGAACCTGCTAAGTCAACTAAATTAAGATTTCCTATACAGATTTCTTCTTTTGTTTTATGTTCACCAATTAGTCGTATACGTGCTACTGAATGAGATCTAGATGATCTAAAAAATTACATTTGCCTTTAATATTTTAAAGAAATTAATAACTTCTAATCCAAATAATATTAAACATACCGTTCATTTGAATTAGTAGCTGCAACAGCTCTATTACGCTGCGCGGTCAATAAACATTCCTGTAATTCTTCAGCATTATGTATTTCTTCAACTTTGAGATTGCTCACATAAAGATCATGACCTCTATTATCTCTCATACGTATTTCATGAATTTTATTACATTGCGAGTCAAGAAGATCAACTATATGTTCATTATAAATCTCCAAGAAACTTGCTTCTATTCGGTATTCCCATCCAAGAAGTTCCAATTCTTTCATCTCTTTAAATATGTGTCGGACCTATAAGTATTATGACAATAAATAGAAATTTATTAAGATAATTAACAAAGTTTAAATCAATCTTTAAAGAAAAAAAATTATGTCGAGTACGTATTGTTTACCGTTCTGGGTATCATGCCTTCTGTATCAAATCCAGGCTCTCCTTCCATTGTGTACGTTTTACCAGAACCAGTTTGACCATACGCAAATACACAAACATTATATCCTTCAAGAGCAGATTGAACTAGAAGAGATAATTCTTCAAAAATATCAGCCTGTGATGCATTATGTGGAAACACTTTGTCAAAGGAGAATTCTTGCCGTAAATTTCTTACTTTTCCACTGCAACTAGCCATATCTGAACCATCTGATTTTCCTATTTCTATAGTACATTCATCAACGAATTTTATAAAACATAATCTGTGAAAACATAATAAATATAATATATATTTCAATAATAATGAATTAATAATAAAGATTTCACGAATAATAAAGTAACTTACGATTTTGAAGATTCTTTTGGAGTTCGTGGACGTACACGACAAAATACTCTTATATTACCCTTCATTTCTTGTATAGTATTATGAAGGATTCTACGTTCTTTATCCATCTGATGGACAAGAGATTGTAATTCTTCTTTGTGAATAGTTAAATCTTTAATAAGATTTTCATCATGTTCCAATTTAGTTTTAACTCTTTCAGTTTCAATTGTTTGTTCTTGTAATTTTGCTTGTTGATCAGCAAATTGATCTTGGAGTTCTTTTAATTCTTTAGTTACATTCTTATATGCTTCTTCTGCCTTTGTCCAGCGTTTAACAAAGTCTTCCTTTTCATTCTGTATTTGCTTAAATTCATCCTTTGTCGTTTCAAGTTCTTCAGATAAAGCTGCTTTTAAAGTTTCACATTCCTGTAATTTTAATTTGTACGTATTCCCATTATCTCTTAAGTCATCTATCATTTTTTGCAATTCTGCATTTTTGCTTGATATTTCTTTATAATTTCCACGCAATTTGATTAATTCGCCATTAACAATTGCAAAACGACCTTTATAATCCCATTTATTGACAGTAGTAGTAGTAGTAGTAGTAGTAGCAGTAGTCTTATTGTTAGTATTATTTTCTGTAGGTCGATTTATACCATTTCTTGTTTTCAATGCAGTTTTCAATGTTTTTCTTGGTGTTATAACCTTAACTTTTGGTTTCTTTGTATTAGCATTTGTCACAATTGTTCCTGGCCTTTTCATGGCTTTGATTGCCTCATTAGATCTTGTAATTGCAGCAATATTTTTTGTACGTGTAGTTTGAGGTAAAGATTCATTTTCATTATTAGATTTTCCATCATTATTTAACAGATTCTTATCTTTCTTCGTATCATCTGTAAGTTTTGCACTGCTCACTGCACGTGATAAGCCAGTTTGAGTCTTTGTCATGTTTGGATTTTTTTTTTTTAAATCTATATCTATCAAGGTTGTAGCTTTTTTATAGAAATGGTTAGGTTTTGGTAATCGAGATTCCATCTGTTAAGTATTGTAGAAGAAAACAAAAAAAAGAAATATATATATATATATATATATATATATTAATTTCTAATTATAAAAATTACATGTCCGTTCGCACGTTCTTTCATACAAAAGTTATGTGCGCTTTTTTAAATTCATCACATAAATCATGCTTTAATAATAAATATAATGAAATATTACTAAATTTTATTAATTTATTATTAATATATTTCAAATGCATCACACAAAACTTCTATAAAGTTCTCTTTTAAAAGAGATCTAATGAATAGTCAAAAAAAAAAAAAAAAAAAAAAAAGAAGAAAAGACAAAAAAAAAGAAAAAGAATAAAACAATACAAAATAAGCAATGAATATTACGTTAAGTCTAATAAAGACTTTACGTTCTCTAATATTTCATACAAATGTACTCATTAAGAAATAATTCTATTACTATAAATAATAATATAAAGCAAACCTCGTCCTTTACAACAGTCCTTCGTTGTAAAACACTTTTTACAATTACTTTCAATTATATAAATCTATTAAACTTCCTCACAAATATACATTCCATTTGCTATTAAAGTATAAAATGTCTCAAATAACTGCTCTGAAACTACCAATATATATTGTATATCAAACTTTACAATGATAAACATGCAGACTATTCTATTATGTTATTTCTTCATACCTGAAGAACGACGGTTAGACACACGCTTCTTATTTGAATCTGTGCCTTATCACGTAACGACCAATAAGAATACATGTAAACGATATAAGTATAATCATTGATAATATGTAAAAGAGATATGATATTTCATTTGTTTTTGAGACGACAACCTTTCGAGACGACATCTATCGAGAAATTCAATAAGTTTTATGAAAACATCGTAACAAGTATTGTTACGTACAATAATAAATATTAATTATTATTTATTTTATTAATATTCAGATTAGTCAATAAAAAATTATTTTCTCGTTATTACCTTTTACAAGGATAAATAATGTAATAAAGTTTGTATGTAAATTGCGATCAATTATTTTTATACAAATGTGTCATAATTATGTGTATTAACAAATTCGGAATAATTACGAACGCGCGCAATGTTTAAAAATCATTATGAAAATTAATGAATGAACTAATAAAATATTAATGATAGTTATTTGAAATTTATTATTGACAGTTTAAGCCTTTAGATTCATTTATTACATTGTTTAATAATTTGTATGATAGAAAAATTTGAATATTCTTATAATATGTTTTAATTTATTATATTTTATAGATTGCCTGATCATATAACGTTAGAAGAAGGAGCTCTTATGGAGCCTTTATCGGTTGGTGTTCACGCTTGCAAACGTGCGGATGTAAGAATTGGTTCCAAAGTATTAATTTTAGGAGCTGGACCAATTGGTTTAGTAACATTATTAGTTGCTAAAGCTATGGGTGCTAGTAAAGTTATTATTACTGGTATGTTATTTGTCAGTAGCGAATTTTTATAAAAATTTTACTTTTTTTTTTGTTTTTTCTTTTTAATTTACTTTTAATTTTAATCCACTAAGACCTTCTCTATAAATCTTGTTTAAAATAAAATAAATATTATTTTTAGATATAAAGCAAGATAAATTAGATGTAGCTAAAAAACTTGGAGCTGATGAGACATATTTAATGGAACGTGAGGTTTCTGAAAATGAAAATGTAAAAAAAATTCATGAACTATTTGGTGATGATCCTGATAAGACAATTGATGCATCTGGTGCTCAGGCATCAATACGTTTAGCTATATTAGTGAGTATGATATTTATATTAAACAAAATTATTAAACAAAATCATACATTATAATAATTTCTTTCAGGTAACTAAATCAGGTGGTGTAATTGTTTTGGTTGGTTGTGGTCCTCCTGAAGTACAAGTTCCACTTATGAATGCATTAGTAAGAGAAGTTGACATTAGAGGTGTTTTTAGATATGCTAATGAGTAAGTATTATCTATTAGAAAAATAATGTTTTAGTTTAACTTTATAATTATACATTTACATATTATATACATATTATGTGTATACATATTAATGAAATTAATTTTCAGCTATGGTGATGCGTTAGAACTGTTGTCTTCCAAAAAAATAGATGTGAAACCACTTATAACTCACAACTACAAAATAGAGGATACTGTTGCAGCATTTGCGCAAACAAAATCAGAAAGTGGTGTAATTAAAGTTATGATCCACTGCAAATAAGGAAATAATAGCTTAATTCAAAATTAAGCTAAAGTAAAATATACAAAAAAAAAAAAAAAAAAAAAAAAAAAAAAAAAAAAAAAAAAAAAAAAAATAGAATATATGTTTTCATTTACATATTTTTACATGAAAAAATTACAGACTTGTAGTCTTAAAACTGAAGACAGATTTTATCTGATATGTATAATAATATTACAAATTTAAAGTATATATTTTATAAATAACTGCAAATATAGTTGTTGATTGATGATAAATTATAGAAATTGCGACTTATAAAAAAATGTTTTTATATTTTTGACAATATACATTTGTTTGTACAAATATATGTTTTAAAATTTAATCTAAAATTATAACTTATAATATTACAAACGTGACAAACTCTTAATACATAAAAATCAGAAATTGAATATACTTATTGAAAATCAACACAAAAATATATATATTATTAAATTTTGATAATATATATATATATATATATCTATATATCTATATATGTTATTGTAGTTCAAAATACGTATATATGATCTACAAAATGAGAACTGTGTTTCAGTTTTTATGTCTTTTATTGTAAATTAATACTGTAGTTGAAATGAAAAAATTATATTATTGGTTAAATTAAAATAAAAATGGGTTGTTATATTTTATTGGCTTATTGATTTTTATGTAATCCATATGTGTATAATTATAACAATTTAAATAACAAAATTTTGTAACAAATTTTCTTAAAAATTTAGAAATTATTTATTCTTTTTATTTTAGATTGTAATTTCATAAAATTGTGTAAAACAACTGTTCTTTTTCTCGCGAATAATATCAAAGAGAAAAATTAGAGCTCAATATTTTTTTAGTAAAGTATCGATAATTTTTCGATATTATTTCATTAATCGAATTGCATTTGGCGCCATTGTTGATTTACGATGTCACTTCGAAATATCGTTCGAAAAACAGGTATTAATGCTTATGGATGTTTTCCTCAATATTTCGGCGTAATAAATGCAGTTAAGTATATTTTTTCTATTTTTATCGAAAAACTACATTATTATATTATATTTTAAATATTAATTATATGAAGATTATTAACTTTATTATTCTTTATAAAATAATAAGGTTATATTGTAATAAAGTAATAAAATGTTTTGAACTATATTTACATTGAATATTATTATATTAATTTTATTCAGTTGTTAGGCATGACTACGATGGCCTGTTCTAACTTTCCAAAGTCTCTCAATGAATTTGGATATGATTTTGATGCAGGTATGCTCAATGCTCATTCTTATATACCTATATATATATATATATATATGTATGTACATATATATATATATATATGCATATATATTTTTGTTTTGTATAATATATGTATTGCTTGTTCTATATAATACATAAAACATATATAAATGTTTGAAAGATATCAATTTGACATTAAACATTTTTATTTTAATAATAGATGGAAGATTAAAGAAATTAAATACAGAAACAGGTTTATTGATTAATGAAGGTTTTGAGTTTAATGTAAGCGAAAATCCACAATACAACCAAAAACGTTATGAAGCATTAGGTGAAGTAAGTTGTATTGATTTAATGATGCTTATATATTAATAATCATTATATATATATATATATATATATATATATATATATATATATATCATTACTTTACAACGTATATAATGCTTAAATTACAGGTTATTAATGAATATGTATATAATTTGTTGGAAAAAGAAGGTTTAAATAGATTGCCATTACCAAAACAAAGTTCTGTTACAATAGACAAAAGGTCTTTTATATTTGCATCAAATGATGCTTTAGAAAATGAAAAAATATTAATTTTGATTCATGGTAGTGGTGTTGTCAGAGCTGGACAATGGGCTAGACGTTTAATTATAAATGATAGCCTTTTTACTGGAACTCAAATACCATATATTAGAAAAGCTAAAGATTTGGGTTATGGATTGTTTGTATTGAATACCAATGATAACATCAGAATAATTAAAGGGAAACCAAATAAAATTAAGGTTTCTATTAAAGTTTATTTTAATAAA
This sequence comes from Vespa velutina, assembly GCF_912470025.1. Classification (NCBI taxonomy): domain Eukaryota; kingdom Metazoa; phylum Arthropoda; class Insecta; order Hymenoptera; family Vespidae; genus Vespa; species Vespa velutina. The sequence goes on from NC_062190.1 coordinate 1,616,276, forward strand.
GTTATGTATTTTATATGAGTAATATATTTTATAAGGAATATAAAAAATTTATGAACAGGGTAGTGGAGATCCACATGAACATTTGAAAACAGTATGGAATGACTATATTGGACCATCAAATTCCAAATATGTTGCTGTAGTAGCACACAGCTACGGTGGAGAGTGCATAGTTAAATTTGCAAGTTATTTGATATTATTATTCTATTATTTATATTTATAATTAAAATAATATTTATTAATTCAATGATTATTATTTTCTATTTATAGGCAATGGATCATGTTGAGGAATTTAAAAGAAAAGTTTTTGCAGTTGGGTTAACAGATTCTGTACATATTGTACCATCTAAAGGATTTGAACATGTAGTGAAGGTACGTTATCAACATTATCAAATTGATAATCTATTATTGCGATAATATAACGACTGAGACTGAATCAATAGAAGAAAATGGATGTAGAGAGATGATTTGACCATCTGCGGCTTGCCGATCGACAAAAGCTCCGCGTGGTTCTCTTTATTAGCGTTCTACGTTACCGAGTGGTACTTCAGCTTCTCTTTTCACTCGGTATGTGGTATATTTACTCATGGAGTTTACAATTGAATATTGTCTGTTGAGAAGAGCGGAAACATACTTAATCGATTTTATAGAAAAAATTCAAGCGTATATAAAAAATATTTATAAAAATTTATTCTTAAATAGAAATTAAGATAAAACGTTCATTAAAATGGTAAATTAATTTTGCCAGATGATAGTACATTCATTCATATGAATGACATTTATTCAGCCATCGATTTGTAGATTTTGCAATGATAGTGAGACGCACAGTATGACTTCTTGTATTAGCTCTATAGAGTCCATAGCCTTTAAGTGGTATTGAATTGTACTTATATGCTCGGTCGGTGGTCGTACTTCGAAATCTATTTGATATCCTATTTTTTTTTTTTTTGTATTTCGACTATGACGAAAAAAAAAAAAATAAAGGGCCCGATCATCTGTTATAAATGTACATATGTACATACGAACAACTCTTTGATCTACTATTGCCTAGAATGATCATAGAATGAAACGTATAAATATTAATGTTTAATATTTTATACATTTAAATCGATTTAAAAGTACATTTTAAACCGATTGATAGGAACAAGTTAAAAAAAACCTAAAAAAAAAAAAAAAAAAAAAAAAAAAAAAAAATAAACAAGGCAAATTATAATGGCATACGTTACTTCATATTTCTAATTTAAAAAAAAAAAAAAAAAAAAAAAAAAATCTTTAACACCTGTTTATTTTGCAACTCGTTCCATTGCAAAATCAGTCCCATTTTACAGTGTGCATAGCAAACTGGTAAGAGAATGGTAGAGCGACCATCGCATTATCAGAGACGTCAAATAATCAATTAGAGTGCCGGTGCAAACAGAAGTACCAACCGTGGTTTGTACCAATGCGTTCTCTCTCTCTCTCTCTCTCTCTCTCTCTCTCTTTTTCTATCCACAACTTCGGTACTTCGAGCAAATATAATCGACGACATTTCCCCCGAGGATGCGGTCTAACTCGATTCAACTTAACTTAGGCTCAACTTGGTTCGATTAGTTGCTGGGATTCGAGGACTTCGCGAAGCGCAGGTAAAGAGAATCGATGGCACGTTCTCGTGCTTACTACGACGATCGTTTTACTTAAAAGGAACGTAGAATGTCCTTTATTACGGTAATAATCACGATGGTTATTTGCACGATGTTAATCAAACAAGTAAGCATATCGATATATATATACGTTTATCAGGTGTACGGATAATGTGATAGCTTCATGTTCGAGTGATCGACTATGTTTACGTAACGCTAGCCGCTTTTGAGTAAACAGCAAATGGAATTGATTTGGTCGGACGACAATCGAGGATAGTTCCCTAAAGCGATCCTCGTCTGGATGAGCCGCATATATTCGATTTCATGTTGCGGTTTCCTTCTCGATAGCACGTGCCATAGTTTCTTGCGAGTAAGGATATACCAACGAAGTAAGAAGAACGTATTATCGTATTTTCGTTACGGAAACGTCATCTTCTAGTTTCGTTTTTGCGGTTGCAGATGGTCAGAAATCGAATGTTTCTTTGGAAGCCTTAAAAAACGAAAGTGCGTTGTAACTTCCGACGATATTCTATATCCTTTTTTATGATCGAGTAATGTTAGGTAGGATTTTATTTCTTCTTCTTCTCCTTTTTTTTTTTTTTCTTTTTTCTTTTTTTCTTCTATTTTTTTATATTTTCGTTTTTGTTTTCTCTTTCTTAAAATTTTATTTCGTTTCTTTGTAATTATAGATATCCAAAAACTGGGTATGTTCGGATAAGCCTTTGGATACATCAGTGCTTTGTCCGAGTGGAGATATAGAGCGAGTTTCTGCTGGTAAGATTTTTTTTCTTTTCTTTTTCTTTTAAATTTATTTTTGACAAAAGAACGACATTAATACATATACCGATAATACTTTCGATTTATATAGGTCATACCGTTCATGAGATGTCATCATCTTCGTGCATCGATTCTCTCTTTCGTTTTATAGAAGATCGTTATAGAAATATACATGATATTACAAAGGCTTGAAAAAAGAGGACTTATTTTTTAGAGGCATAGTTATAAATTGTATTATTATTTATTATACTACGTCATTATTCTATTTTATTTTAATTAATATAGAATTAACAAATTTTGTATTTTATGGATTAAAAATATCGACAATTATATACTATATATATAATATATATGTATATATATTCATCCTAATTAATCTTAATCCTTTTTAGATCTTCAAGTAAAATCCAATGTTCATCGAAAATAGTTAGCTAGTAATCTAGATTAACTTTGCACAGATGCTCCTGATTATGTGGTAAGGTTACTTGGTTGATCTAATCTCTCGTAAGAGCAGCCCGTTTTCCAGAGACAAAAAGCAGAGCATCACGCGTCTCGGCTAATTGCATTACAGTAATTATATTATGTCTCTTAGTTCTCCTACTACACAATAAAGGCGCTTAATGCTACGTGGATATGATCATAGTCGTTTCTGATTACAAGTTTCAGTTTCATGGATATAAATCGTTTAATTTCAAATTTCTTTCATTTATTAATTTATTTCTTTTTTAATAAAGCCAATATATATTCTTTTTATTTTCGATGACTTTGTCTTAATACGAGTATATATTTATCGCAAAGTAAATAATTATAGATAAAACGTTTACATTATTATCCTCTTCGTATTATTATTTATATATATATATATATATATATAAAACACTGGAGAAAGAAAAAATAAGGTATCCTTCGATAAGACAAAAGACAATATTTTTATCTATCGATAGTTTTTGATATCAATCGCAATATTATTTTTTATAAGAGAAAGCATGAGTCATGTATATATATCATAAAACGTAATGTGCGAATAGAGAGGAGTATATCGGCGAAAGGAAAGAAAAAGAAAAGAAAAAAAAAAAAAAAGAGAAACAACAAGAGCGAGAAGTCAATATCGTAGAAAGCGATAGGACGTAACCCTCGGGCTAGGATGGTCCGATCTTCATGATCTTACGCTAAATTCAGATCGGATCTTTACGCCTCGACGTTTTCACCCTCTGCCGTGAGTTCGGCATACGATGCTTCCTCGTCTAATAATAAAGAACTGCGGTAAAAAAAAGAAGCTCCCCATTGGACGTTAATCGCCACGCTTTGCTGCTTGTCAGACACTTGATCGAT